>NC_135700.1:0-300000 GCF_964276395.1 Gasterosteus aculeatus
GATGCAGAGTTGTAGAGATGCAGAGTTGTAGATGCAGAGTTGTAGATGCAGAGATGTAGAGTTGTAGAGAGTTGTAGATGTAGTGATGTAGAGAGTTGTAGATGTAGAGAGTTGTAGATGTAGAGATGTAGAGAGTTGTAGATGTAGAGTTGTAGAGAGTTGTAGATGTAGAGTTGTAGAGAGTTGTAGATGTAGAGAGTTGTAGATGCAGAGTTGTAGATGCAGAGTTGTAGATGCAGAGATGTAGAGTTGTAGATGTAGAGTGTTGTAGAGTTGTAGATGTAGAGTTGTAGATGTAGAGATGTAGAGATGCAGAGTTGTAGATGCAGAGTTGTAGAGTTGTAGATGCAGAGTTGTAGAGATGTAGATGTAGAGTTGTAGAGAGTTGTAAATGTAGAGATGTAGAGTTGTAGAGAGTTGTAGATGTAGAGATGTAGAGAGTTGTAGATGTAGAATTGTAGAGAGTTGTAGATGTAGAGTTGTAGAGAGTTGTAGATGTAGAGTTGTAGATGTAGAGAGTTGTAGATGCAGAGAGTTGTAGATGCAGAGTTGTAGATGCAGAGTTGTAGATGCAGAGATGTAGAGTTGTAGATGTAGAGTTGTAGATGTAGAGTTGTAGATGTAGAGTGTTGTAGAGTTGTAGATGTAGAGTTGTAGATGTAGAGATGTAGATGCAGAGTTGTAGATGCAGAGTTGTAGATGTAGAGTTGTAGATGTAGAGTGTTGTAGAGTTGTAGATGTAGAGTTGTAGATGTAGAGATGTAGATGCAGAGATGTAGATGTAGAGTTGTAGATGTAGAGAGTTGTAGAGTTGTAGATGTAGAGAGTTGTAGATGCAGAGTTGTAGATGCAGAGGTAGAGATGTAGAGGTGTAGAGAGTTGTAGAGACGTAGAGAGTTGTAGATGTAGAGAGTTGTAGATGTAGAGTTCTAGATGTAGAGTTGTAGATGTAGAGATATAGAGAGTTGTAGATGTAGAGTTGTAGAGATGTAGAGTTGTAGATGTAGAGTTGTAGATGTAGAGATGTATATGTAGAGATGTAGAGAGTTGTAGAGTTGTAGATTTGTAGATGTAGAGTTGTAGATGTAGAGAGTTGTAGATGTAGAGTTGTAGATGTAGAGAGTTGTAGATGCAGAGTTGTAGATGTAGAGTTGTAGATGCAGAGTTGTAGATGTAGAGTTGTAGATGCAGAAGTAGAGATGTAGAGTTGTAGATGTAGAGTTGTAGATGTAGAGATGTAGATGTAGAGTTGTAGATGTAGAGATGTAGAGAGTTGTAGATTTGTAGATGTAGAGTTGTAGATGTAGAGTTGTAGATGTAGGGAGTTTTAGATGTAGAGAGTTGTAGATGCAGAGTTGTAGATGCAGAGATGTAGATGCAGAGATGTAGATGCAGAGTTGTAGAGAGTTGTAGATGTAGAGATAGAGTTGTAGATGTAGAGTTGTAGATGTAGAGTTGTAGATGTAGAGATGCAGAGTTGTAGATGCAGAGTTGTAGATTCAGAGTTGTAGAAGCAGAGTTGTAGAGAGTTGTAGATGTAGAGAGTTGTAGATGCAGAGATGTAGATGCAGAGTTGTAGATGCAGAGTTGTAGATGCAGAGATGTAGAGTTGTAGATGTAGAGTTGTAGATTTAGAGTTGTAGATGTAGAGTGTTGTAGAGTTGTAGATGTAGAGAGTTGTAGATGTAGAGATGTAGATGCAGAGTTGTAGATGCAGAGATGTAGAGATGTAGAGTTGTAGATGCAGAGTTGTAGATGTAGAGTTGTAGATGTAGAGTGTTGTAGAGTTGTAGATGTAGAGTTGTAGATGTAGAGATGTAGATGCAGAGATGTAGATGTAGAGTTGTAGATGTAGAGAGTTGTAGAGTTGTAGATGTAGAGAGTTGTAGATGCAGAGTTGTAGATGCAGAGGTAGAGATGTAGAGGTGTAGAGAGTTGTAGAGACGTAGAGAGTTGTAGATGTAGAGTTGTAGATGTAGAGAGTTGTAGATGTAGAGATGTAGATGTAGAGTTGTAGAGAGTTGTAGATGTAGAGATGTAGAGTTGTAGATGCAGAGTTGTAGATGTAGAGATGTAGATGCAGAGTTGTAGATGCAGAGATGTAGATGCAGAGATGTAGATGCAGAGTTGTAGAGAGTTGTAGATGTAGAATTGTAGATGTAGAGATAGAGTTGTAGATGTAGAGATATAGAGTTGTAGATGTAGAGTTGTAAATGCAGAGTTGTAGAGTTGTAGATGCAGATGCAGAGTTGTAGATGCAGAGTTGTAGAGATGTAGATGTAGATGTAGAGTTCTAGATGTAGATGCAGAGTTGTAGATGTAGAGATGTAGATGTAGAGTTGTAGAGAGTTGTAGATGTAGAGTTGTAGATGTAGAGATGTAGAGTTGTAGAGAGTTGTAGATGTAGTGATGTAGAGAGTTGTAGATGCAGAGAGTTGTAGAGTTGTAGATGTAGAGAGTTGTAGATGTAGAGATGTAGATGCAGAGTTGTAGAGAGTTGTAGATGTAGAGTTGTAGATGTAGAGAGTTGTAGATGCAGAGAGTTGTAGATGTAGAGAGTTGTAGATGCAGAGATGTAGATTTAGAGTTGTAGATGCAGAGTTGTAGATGCAGAGATGTAGAGTTGTAGATGTAGAGTTGTAGATGTAGAGTTGTAGATGTAGAGTGTTGTAGAGTTGTAGATGTAGAGAGTTGTAGATGTAGATGCAGAGTTGTAGATGCAGAGATGTAGAGATGTAGAGTTGTAGATGCAGAGTTGTAGATGTAGAGTTGTAGATGCAGAGTTGTAGATGCAGAGATGTAGAGTTGTAGATGTAGAGTTGTAGATGTAGAGTTGTAGATGTAGAGTGTTGTAGAGTTGTAGATGTAGAGAGTTGTAGATGTAGATGCAGAGTTGTAGATGCAGAGTTGTAGATGCAGAGATGTAGAGATGTAGAGTTGTAGATGCAGAGTTGTAGATGTAGAGTTGTAGATGTAGAGTGTTGTAGAGTTGTAGATGTAGAGTTGTAGATGTAGAGATGTAGATGCAGAGATGTAGATGTAGAGTTGTAGATGTAGAGAGTTGTAGATGTAGAGAGTTGTAGATGCAGAGTTGTAGATGCAGAGGTAGAGATGTAGAGGTGTAGAGAGTTGTAGAGACGTAGAGAGTTGTAGATGTAGAGTTGTAGATGTAGAGAGTTGTAGATGTAGAGTTCTAGATGTAGAGTTCTAGATGTAGAGATATAGAGAGTTGTAGATGTAGAGTTGTAGAGATGTAGAGTTGTAGATGTAGAGTTGTAGATGTAGAGATGTATATGTAGAGATGTAGAGAGTTGTAGAGTTGTAGATTTGTAGATGTAGAGTTGTAGATGTAGAGAGTTGTAGATGTAGAGTTGTAGATGTAGAGTTGTAGATGTAGAGAGTTGTAGATGCAGAGTTGTAGATGTAGAGTTGTAGATGCAGAGTTGTAGATGTAGAGTTGTAGATGCAGAGGTAGAGATGTAGAGTTGTAGATGTAGAGTTGTAGATGTAGAGATGTAGATGTAGAGTTGTAGATGTAGAGATGTAGAGAGTTGTAGATTTGTAGATGTAGAGTTGTAGATGTAGAGTTGTAGATGTAGGGAGTTTTAGATGTAGAGAGTTGTAGATGCAGAGTTGTAGATGCAGAGATGTAGATGCAGAGATGTAGATGCAGAGATGTAGATGCAGAGTTGTAGAGAGTTGTAGATGTAGAGTTGTAGATGTAGAGATAGAGTTGTAGATGTAGAGTTGTAGATGTAGAGTTGTAGATGTAGAGCTGCAGAGTTGTAGATGCAGAGTTGTAGATGCAGAGTTGTAGATGCAGAGTTGTAGAGAGTTGTAGATGTAGAGTTGTAGATGTAGAGATATAGAGTTGTAGATGTAGAGTTGTAGATGCAGAGTTGTAGAGATGCAGAGTTGTAGATGCAGAGTTGTAGATGCAGAGATGTAGAGATGTAGAGTTGTAGAGATGTAGATGTAGAGTTGTAGATGTAGATGCAGAGTTGTAGATGTAGAGATGTAGATGTAGAGTTGTAGAGAGTTGTAGATGTAGAGATGTAGAGTTGTAGATGTAGAGATGTAGAGTTGTAGAGAGTTGTAGATGTAGTGATGTAGAGAGTTGTAGATGTAGAGAGTTGTAGATGTAGAGATGTAGAGAGTTGTAGATGTAGAGTTGTAGAGAGTTGTAGATGTAGAGAGTTGTAGATGCAGAGTTGTAGATGCAGAGTTGTAGATGCAGAGATGTAGAGTTGTAGATGTAGAGTGTTGTAGAGTTGTAGATGTAGAGTTGTAGATGTAGAGATGCAGAGTTGTAGATGCAGAGTTGTAGAGTTGTAGATGCAGAGTTGTAGAGATGTAGATGTAGAGTTGTAGAGAGTTGTAGATGTAGAGATGTAGAGTTGTAGAGAGTTGTAGATGTAGAGATGTAGAGAGTTGTAGATGTAGAATTGTAGAGAGTTGTAGATGTAGAGTTGTAGAGAGTTGTAGATGTAGAGTTGTAGATGTAGAGAGTTGTAGATGCAGAGAGTTGTAGATGCAGAGTTGTAGATGCAGAGTTGTAGATGCAGAGATGTAGAGTTGTAGATGTAGAGTTGTAGATGTAGAGTTGTAGATGTAGAGTGTTGTAGAGTTGTAGATGTAGAGAGTTGTAGATGTAGAGATGTAGATGCAGAGTTGTAGATGCAGAGATGTAGAGATGTAGAGTTGTAGAGATGTAGATGTAGAGTTCTAGATGTAGAGTTGTAGATGTAGAGATATAGAGAGTTGTAGATGTAGAGTTGTAGAGATGTAGAGTTGTAGATGTAGAGATGTAGATGTAGAGATGTAGAGAGTTGTAGAGTTGTAGATTTGTAGATGTAGAGTTGTAGATGTAGAGAGTTGTAGATGTAGAGTTGTAGATGTAGAGTTGTAGATGTAGAGAGTTGTAGATGCAGAGTTGTAGATGTAGAGTTGTAGATGCAGAATTGTAGATGTAGAGTTGTAGATGCAGAGGTAGAGATGTAGAGTTGTAGATGTAGAGTTGTAGAGATGTAGATGTAGAGATGTAGAGAGTCGTAGATTTGTAGATGTAGAGTTGTAGATGTAGAGAGTTTTAGATGTAGAGAGTTGTAGATGCAGAGTTGTAGATGCAGAGATGTAGATGCAGAGATGTAGATGCAGAGGTAGAGATGTAGAGTTGTAGAGAGTTGTAGATGTAGAGATGTAGAGTTGTAGATGTAGAGATGTAGAGAGTTGTAGATGTAGAGATGTAGAGAGTTGTAGATGTAGAGATGTAGATGCAGAGTTGTAGATGCAGAGATGTAGATGCAGAGATGTAGATGCAGAGTTGTAGAGAGTTGTAGATGTAGAGTTGTAGATGTAGAGATAGAGTTGTAGATGTAGAGATATAGAGTTGTAGATGCAGAGTTGTAGATGTAGAGATGTAGATGTAGAGTTGTAGAGAGTTGTAGATGTAGAGATGTAGAGTTGTAGATGCAGAGTTGTAGATTTAGAGATGTAGATGCAGAGTTGTAGATGCAGAGATGTAGATGCAGAGATGTAGATGCAGAGTTGTAGAGAGTTGTAGATTTAGAGTTGTAGATGTAGAGATAGAGTTGTAGATGTAGAGATATAGATGCAGAGTTGTAGAGTTGTAGATGCAGAGTTGTAGATGCAGAGTTGTAGATGCAGAGTTGTAGATGCAGAGTTGTAGAGATGTAGAGTTGTAGATGTAGATGCAGAGTTGTAGATGTAGAGATGTAGATGTAGAGTTGTAGAGAGTTGTAGATGTAGAGATGTAGAGTTGTAGATGTAGAGATGTAGAGTTGTAGAGAGTTGTAGATGTAGTGATGCAGAGAGTTGTAGATGTAGAGAGTTGTAGATGTAGAGATGTAGAGAGTTGTAGATGTAGAGTTGTAGAGAGTTGTAGATGTAGAGTTGTAGAGAGTTGTAGATGTAGAGTTGTAGATGTAGAGAGTTGTAGATGCAGAGAGTTGTAGATGTAGAGAGTTGTAGATGCAGAGATGTAGATGCAGAGTTGTAGATGCAGAGTTGTAGATGCAGAGATGTAGATGTAGAGTTGTAGATGTAGAGTGTTGTAGAGTTGTAGATGTAGAGAGTTGTAGATGTAGAGATGTAGATGCAGAGTTGTAGATGCAGAGTTGTAGAGTTGTAGATGCAGAGTTGTAGATGTAGAGATGTAGATGCAGAGATGTAGATGCAGAGATGTAGATGCAGAGATGTAGATGCAGAGTTGTAGAGATGTAGAGAGTTGTAGATGTAGAGATAGAGTTGTAGATGTAGAGTTGTAGATGTAGAGATATAGAGTTGTAGATGTAGAGATATAGAGTTGTAGATGTAGAGTTGTAGATGCAGAGTTGTAGAGTTGTAGATGCAGAGTTGTAGAGTTGTAGATGTAGAGATGCAGAGTTGTAGATGCAGAGTTGTAGATGCAGAGTTGTAGATGCAGAGTTGTAGATGCAGATATGTAGATGTAGAGTTGTAGATGTAGAGTGTTGTAGAGTTGTAGATGTAGAGAGTTGTAGATGTAGAGATGTAGATGCAGAGTTGTAGATGCAGAGTTGTAGAGTTGTAGATGCAGAGTTGTAGATGTAGAGATGTAGATGCTGAGATGTAGATGCAGAGATGTAGATGCAGAGATGTAGATGCAGAGTTGTAGAGATGTAGAGAGTTGTAGATGTAGAGTTGTAGATGTAGAGATATAGAGTTGTAGATGTAGAGATATAGAGTTGTAGATGTAGAGTTGTAGATGCAGAGTTGTAGAGAGTTGTAGATGTAGAGTTGTAGAGAGTTGTAGATGTAGAGTTGTAGAGAGTTGTAGATGTAGAGTTGTAGATGTAGAGAGTTGTAGATGCAGAGAGTTGTAGATGTAGAGAGTTGTAGATGCAGAGATGTAGATGCAGAGTTGTAGATGCAGAGTTGTAGATGCAGAGATGTAGATGTAGAGTTGTAGATGTAGAGTGTTGTAGAGTTGTAGATGTAGAGAGTTGTAGATGTAGAGATGTAGATGCAGAGTTGTAGATGCAGAGTTGTAGAGTTGTAGATGCAGAGTTGTAGATGTAGAGATGTAGATGCAGAGATGTAGATGCAGAGATGTAGATGCAGAGATGTAGATGCAGAGTTGTAGAGATGTAGAGAGTTGTAGATGTAGAGATAGAGTTGTAGATGTAGAGTTGTAGATGTAGAGATATAGAGTTGTAGATGTAGAGATATAGAGTTGTAGATGTAGAGTTGTAGATGCAGAGTTGTAGAGTTGTAGATGCAGAGTTGTAGAGTTGTAGATGTAGAGATGCAGAGTTGTAGATGCAGAGTTGTAGATGCAGAGTTGTAGATGCAGAGTTGTAGATGCAGAGTTGTAGATGCAGATATGTAGATGTAGAGTTGTAGATGTAGAGTGTTGTAGAGTTGTAGATGTAGAGAGTTGTAGATGTAGAGATGTAGATGCAGAGTTGTAGATGCAGAGTTGTAGAGTTGTAGATGCAGAGTTGTAGATGTAGAGATGTAGATGCTGAGATGTAGATGCAGAGATGTAGATGCAGAGATGTAGATGCAGAGTTGTAGAGATGTAGAGAGTTGTAGATGTAGAGTTGTAGATGTAGAGATATAGAGTTGTAGATGTAGAGATATAGAGTTGTAGATGTAGAGTTGTAGATGCAGAGTTGTAGAGTTGTAGATGCAGAGTTGTAGAGTTGTAGATGTAGAGATGCAGAGTTGTAGATGCAGAGTTGTAGAGTTGTAGATGCAGAGTTGTAGATGCAGAGATGTAGATGCAGAGATGTAGATGCAGAGTTGTAGAGATGTAGAGAGTTGTAGATGTAGAGTTGTAGATGTAGAGAGTTGTAGATGTAGAGATGTAGAGTTGTAGATGTAGAGATGTAGAGTTGTAGAGAGTTGTAGATGTAGTGATGTAGAGAGTTGTAGATGTAGAGAGTTGTAGATGTAGAGATGTAGAGAGTTGTAGATGTAGAGTTGTAGAGAGTTGTAGATGTAGAGTTGTAGAGAGTTGTAGAGAGTTGTAGATGTAGTGATGTAGAGAGTTGTAGATGTAGAGAGTTGTAGATGTAGAGATGTAGAGAGTTGTAGATGTAGAGTTGTAGAGAGTTGTAGATGTAGAGTTGTAGAGAGTTGTAGATGTAGAGTTGTAGATGTAGAGAGTTGTAGATGCAGAGAGTTGTAGATGCAGAGTTGTAGATGCAGAGTTGTAGATGCAGAGTTGTAGAGATGTAGAGTTGTAGATGTAGATGCAGAGTTGTAGATGTAGAGATGTAGATGTAGAGTTGTAGAGAGTTGTAGATGTAGAGATGTAGAGTTGTAGATGTAGAGATGTAGAGTTGTAGAGAGTTGTAGATGTAGTGATGCAGAGAGTTGTAGATGTAGAGAGTTGTAGATGTAGAGATGTAGAGAGTTGTAGATGTAGAGTTGTAGAGAGTTGTAGATGTAGAGTTGTAGAGAGTTGTAGATGTAGAGTTGTAGATGTAGAGAGTTGTAGATGCAGAGAGTTGTAGATGTAGAGAGTTGTAGATGCAGAGATGTAGATGCAGAGTTGTAGATGCAGAGTTGTAGATGCAGAGATGTAGATGTAGAGTTGTAGATGTAGAGTGTTGTAGAGTTGTAGATGTAGAGAGTTGTAGATGTAGATGCAGAGTTGTAGATGCAGAGTTGTAGAGTTGTAGATGCAGAGTTGTAGATGTAGAGATGTAGATGCAGAGATGTAGATGCAGAGATGTAGATGCAGAGATGTAGATGCAGAGTTGTAGAGATGTAGAGAGTTGTAGATGTAGAGATAGAGTTGTAGATGTAGAGTTGTAGATGTAGAGATATAGAGTTGTAGATGTAGAGATATAGAGTTGTAGATGTAGAGTTGTAGATGCAGAGTTGTAGAGTTGTAGATGCAGAGTTGTAGAGTTGTAGATGTAGAGATGCAGAGTTGTAGATGCAGAGTTGTAGATGCAGAGTTGTAGATGCAGAGTTGTAGATGCAGATATGTAGATGTAGAGTTGTAGATGTAGAGTGTTGTAGAGTTGTAGATGTAGAGAGTTGTAGATGTAGAGATGTAGATGCAGAGTTGTAGATGCAGAGTTGTAGAGTTGTAGATGCAGAGTTGTAGATGTAGAGATGTAGATGCTGAGATGTAGATGCAGAGATGTAGATGCAGAGATGTAGATGCAGAGTTGTAGAGATGTAGAGAGTTGTAGATGTAGAGTTGTAGATGTAGAGATATAGAGTTGTAGATGTAGAGATATAGAGTTGTAGATGTAGAGTTGTAGATGCAGAGTTGTAGAGTTGTAGATGCAGAGTTGTAGAGTTGTAGATGTAGAGATGCAGAGTTGTAGATGCAGAGTTGTAGAGTTGTAGATGCAGAGTTGTAGATGCAGAGATGTAGATGCAGAGATGTAGATGCAGAGTTGTAGAGATGTAGAGAGTTGTAGATGTAGAGTTGTAGATGTAGAGAGTTGTAGATGTAGAGATGTAGAGTTGTAGATGTAGAGATGTAGAGTTGTAGAGAGTTGTAGATGTAGTGATGTAGAGAGTTGTAGATGTAGAGAGTTGTAGATGTAGAGATGTAGAGAGTTGTAGATGTAGAGTTGTAGAGAGTTGTAGATGTAGAGTTGTAGAGAGTTGTAGAGAGTTGTAGATGTAGTGATGTAGAGAGTTGTAGATGTAGAGAGTTGTAGATGTAGAGATGTAGAGAGTTGTAGATGTAGAGTTGTAGAGAGTTGTAGATGTAGAGTTGTAGAGAGTTGTAGATGTAGAGTTGTAGATGTAGAGAGTTGTAGATGCAGAGAGTTGTAGATGTAGAGAGTTGTAGATGCAGAGATGTAGATGCAGAGTTGTAGATGCAGAGTTGTAGATGCAGAGATGTAGATGTAGAGTTGTAGATGTAGAGTGTTGTAGAGTTGTAGATGTAGAGAGTTGTAGATGTAGAGATGTAGATGCAGAGTTGTAGATGCAGAGTTGTAGAGTTGTAGATGCAGAGTTGTAGATGTAGAGATGTAGATGCAGAGATGTAGATGCAGAGATGTAGATGCAGAGATGTAGATGCAGAGTTGTAGAGATGTAGAGAGTTGTAGATGTAGAGATAGAGTTGTAGATGTAGAGTTGTAGATGTAGAGATATAGAGTTGTAGATGTAGAGATATAGAGTTGTAGATGTAGAGTTGTAGATGCAGAGTTGTAGAGTTGTAGATGCAGAGTTGTAGAGTTGTAGATGTAGAGATGCAGAGTTGTAGATGCAGAGTTGTAGAGTTGTAGATGCAGAGTTGTAGATGCAGAGATGGAGATGCAGAGATGTAGATGCAGAGTTGTAGAGATGTAGAGAGTTGTAGATGTAGAGTTGTAGATGTAGAGATAGAGTTGTAGATGTAGAGTTGTAGATGTAGAGATATAGAGTTGTAGATGTAGAGTTGTAGATGCAGAGTTGTAGAGTTGTAGATGCAGAGTTGTAGAGTTGTAGATGTAGAGATGCAGAGTTGTAGATGTAGAGATGCAGAGTTGTAGATGCAGAGTTGTAGAGTTGTAGATGCAGAGTTGTAGATGTAGAGATGTAGATGCAGAGTTGTAGATGCAGAGATGTAGATGCAGAGTTGTAGAGAGTTGTAGATGTAGAGTTGTAGATGTAGAGATAGAGTTGTAGATGTAGAGATATAGAGTTGTAGATGTAGAGTTGTAGATGCAGAGTTGTAGAGTTGTAGATGTAGAGATGTAGATCCAGAGTTGTAGAGATGTAGATGTAGAGTTGTAGATGCAGAGTTGTAGATGTAGAGATGTAGATCCAGAGTTGTAGAGATGTAGATGTAGAGTTGTAGATGCAGAGTTGTAGATGTAGAGTTGTAGAGAGTTGTAGATGTAGAGATGTAGAGTTGTAGATGCAGAGTTGTAGATGTAGAGATGTAGATGCAGAGTTGTAGATGCAGATATGTAGATGCAGAGATGTAGATGCAGAGTTGTAGAGAGTTGTAGATGTAGAGTTGTAGATGTAGAGATAGAGTTGTAGATGTAGAGATATAGAGTTGTAGAGTTGTAGATGCAGAGTTGTAGAGATGTAGATGTAGAGTTGTAGATGTAGATGCAGAGTTGTAGATGTAGAGATGTAGATGTAGAGTTGTAGAGAGTTGTAGATGTAGAGATGTAGAGTTGTAGATGCAGAGATGTAGAGTTGTAGAGAGTTGTAGATGTAGTGATGTAGAGAGTTGTAGATGTAGAGAGTTGTAGATGTAGAGTTGTAGAGAGTTGTAGATGTAGAGTTGTAGAGAGTTGTAGATGTAGAGTTGTAGATGTAGAGAGTTGTAGATGCAGAGAGTTGTAGATGTAGAGAGTTGTAGATGCAGAGATGTAGATGCAGAGTTGTAGATGCAGAGTTGTAGATGCAGAGATGTAGAGTTGTAGATGTAGAGTTGTAGATGTAGAGTGTTGTAGAGTTGTAGATGTAGAGAGTTGTAGATGCAGAGTTGTAGATGCAGAGTTGTAGATGCAGAGTTGTAGAGATGTAGAGTTGTAGATGTAGAGTTGTAGATGTAGAGATGTAGAGAGTTGTAGAGTTGTAGATTTGTAGATGTAGAGTTGTAGATGTAGAGAGTTGTAGATGTAGAGTTGTAGATGTAGAGTTGTAGATGTAGAGAGTTGTAGATGCAGAGTTGTAGATGCAGAGGTAGAGATGTAGAGAGTTGTAGATGTAGAGTTGTAGATGTAGAGTTGTAGATGTAGAGATGTAGAGAGTTGTAGATTTGTAGATGTAGAGTTGTAGATGTAGAGTTGTAGATGTAGAGAGTTTTAGATGTAGAGAGTTGTAGATGCAGAGTTGTAGATGCAGAGATGTAGATGCAGAGATGTAGATGCAGAGATGTAGATGCAAAGGTAGAGATGTATAGTTGTAGAGAGTTGTAGATGTAGAGATGTAGAGTTGTAGAAGTAGAGTTGTAGATGTAGAGAGTTGTAGATGTAGAGATGTAGATGTAGAGATGTAGAGAGTTGTAGATGTAGAGATGTAGATGCAGAGTTGTAGATGCAGAGATGTAGATGCAGAGATGTAGATGCAGAGTTGTAGAGAGTTGTAGAGATAGAGTTGTAGATGTAGAGATAGAGTTGTAGATGTAGAGTTGTAGATGCAGAGTTGTAGATGTAGAGATGCAGAGTTGTAGATGCAGAGTTGTAGATGCAGAGTTGTAGAGATGTAGATGTAGATGTAGAGTTGTAGATGTAGAGATGTAGATGCAGAGATGTAGATGCAGACTTGTAGAGATGTAGAGAGTTGTAGATGTAGAGTTGCAGATGTAGAGATAGAGTTGTAGATGTAGAGTTGTAGATGTAGAGATATAGAGTTGTAGATGTAGAGTTGTAGATGCAGAGTTGTAGAGTTGTAGATGCAGAGTTGTAGAGTTGTAGATGTAGAGATGCAGAGTTGTAGATGTAGAGATGCAGAGTTGTAGATGCAGAGTTGTAGAGTTGTAGATGCAGAGATGTAGATGTAGAGTTTTAGATGTAGAGTGTTGTAGAGTTGTAGATGTAGAGTTGTAGATGTAGAGTTGTAGAGAGTTGTAGATGTAGAGAGTTGTAGATGTAGAGAGTTGTAGATGTAGAGTTGTAGAGAGTTGTAGATGTAGAGTTGTAGAGAGTTGTAGATGTAGAGTTGTAGATGTAGAGAGTTGTAGATGCAGAGAGTTGTAGATGTAGAGAGTTGTAGATGTAGAGATGTAGAGTTGTAGATGTAGAGATGTAGAGTTGTAGAGAGTTGTAGATGTAGTGATGTAGAGAGTTGTAGATGTAGAGAGTTGTAGATGTAGAGAGTTGTAGATGTAGAGTTGTAGAGAGTTGTAGATGTAGAGTTGTAGAGAGTTGTAGATGTAGAGTTGTAGATGTAGAGAGTTGTAGATGCAGAGAGTTGTAGATGTAGAGAGTTGTAGATGCAGAGATGTAGATGCAGAGTTGTAGATGCAGAGTTGTAGATGCAGAGATGTAGAGTTGTAGATGTAGAGTTGTAGATGTAGAGTGTTGTAGAGTTGTAGATGTAGAGAGTTGTAGATGCAGAGTTGTAGATGCAGAGTTGTAGAGATGTAGAGTTGTAGATGTAGAGTTGTAGATGTAGAGATGTAGAGAGTTGTAGAGTTGTAGATTTGTAGATGTAGAGTTGTAGATGTAGAGAGTTGTAGATGTAGAGTTGTAGATGTAGAGTTGTAGATCTAGAGAGTTGTAGATGCAGAGTTGTAGATGCAGAGGTAGAGATGTAGAGAGTTGTAGATGTAGAGTTGTAGATGTAGAGTTGTAGATGTAGAGATGTAGAGAGTTGTAGATTTGTAGATGTAGAGTTGTAGATGTAGAGTTGTAGATGTAGAGAGTTTTAGATGTAGAGAGTTGTAGATGCAGAGTTGTAGATGCAGAGATGTAGATGCAGAGATGTAGATGCAGAGATGTAGATGCAGAGGTAGAGATGTAGAGTTGTAGAGAGTTGTAGATGTAGAGATGTAGAGTTGTAGAAGTAGAGTTGTAGATGTAGAGAGTTGTAGATGTAGAGATGTAGATGTAGAGATGTAGAGAGTTGTAGATGTAGAGATGTAGATGCAGAGTTGTAGATGCAGAGATGTAGATGCAGAGATGTAGATGCAGAGTTGTAGAGAGTTGTAGAGATAGAGTTGTAGATGTAGAGATAGAGTTGTAGATGTAGAGTTGTAGATGCAGAGTTGTAGAGTTGTAGATGTAGAGATGCAGAGTTGTAGATGCAGAGTTGTAGATGCAGAGTTGTAGAGATGTAGATGTAGATGTAGAGTTGTTGATGTAGAGATGTAGATGCAGAGATGTAGATGCAGACTTGTAGAGATGTAGAGAGTTGTAGATGTAGAGTTGTAGATGTAGAGATAGAGTTGTAGATGTAGAGTTGTAGATGTAGAGATATAGAGTTGTAGATGTAGAGTTGTAGATGTAGAGTTGTAGATGCAGAGTTGTAGAGTTGTAGATGCAGAGTTGTAGAGTTGTAGATGTAGAGATGCAGAGTTGTAGATGTAGAGATGCAGAGTTGTAGATGCAGAGTTGTAGATGTAGAGTTGTAGATGTAGAGTGTTGTAGAGTTGTAGATGTAGAGTTGTAGATGTAGAGATGTAGATGCAGAGTTGTAGATGCAGATATGTAGATGCAGAGATGTAGATGCAGAGTTGTAGAGAGTTGTAGATGTAGAGTTGTAGATGTAGAGATAGAGTTGTAGATGTAGAGATATAGAGTTGTAGAGTTGTAGATGCAGAGTTGTAGATGCAGAGTTGTAGAGATGTAGATGTAGATGTAGAGTTGTAGATGTAGATGCAGAGGTGTAGATGTAGAGATGTAGATGTAGAGTTGTAGAGAGTTGTAGATGTAGAGATGTAGAGTTGTAGATGTAGAGAGTTGTAGATGCAGAGAGTTGTAGATGTAGAGAGTTGTAGATGCAGAGATGTAAATGCAGAGTTGTAGATGCAGAGTTGTAGATGCAGAGATGTAGAGTTGTAGATGTAGAGTTGTAGATGTAGAGTGTTGTAGAGTTGTAGATGTAGAGAGTTGTAGATGCAGAGTTGTAGATGCAGAGTTGTAGAGATGTAGAGTTGTAGATGTAGAGTTGTAGATGTAGAGATGTAGAGAGTTGTAGAGTTGTAGATTTGTAGATGTAGAGTTGTAGATGTAGAGAGTTGTAGATGTAGAGTTGTAGATGTAGAGTTGTAGATGTAGAGAGTTGTAGATGCAGAGTTGTAGATGCAGAGGTAGAGATGTAGAGAGTTGTAGATGTAGAGTTGTAGATGTAGAGTTGTAGATGTAGAGATGTAGAGAGTTGTAGATTTGTAGATGTAGAGTTGTAGATGTAGAGTTGTAGATGTAGAGAGTTTTAGATGTAGAGAGTTGTAGATGCAGAGTTGTAGATGCAGAGATGTAGATGCAGAGGTAGAGATGTAGAGTTGTAGAGAGTTGTAGATGTAGAGATGTAGAGTTGTAGAAGTAGAGTTGTAGATGTAGAGAGTTGTAGATGTAGAGATGTAGATGTAGAGATGTAGAGAGTTGTAGATGTAGAGATGTAGATGCAGAGTTGTAGATGCAGAGATGTAGATGCAGAGATGTAGATGCAGAGTTGTAGAGAGTTGTAGAGATAGAGTTGTAGATGTAGAGATAGAGTTGTAGATGTAGAGTTGTAGATGCAGAGTTGTAGAGTTGTAGATGTAGAGATGCAGAGTTGTAGATGCAGAGTTGTAGATGCAGAGTTGTAGAGATGTAGATGTAGAGTTGAAGATGTAGAGATGTAGATGCAGAGATGTAGATGCAGAGTTGTAGAGAGTTGTAGATGTAGAGTTGTAGATGTAGAGATAGAGTTGTAGATGTAGAGATATAGAGTTGTAGAGTTGTAGATGCAGAGTTGTAGATGCAGAGTTGTAGAGATGTAGATGTAGATGTAGAGTTGTAGATGTAGATGCAGAGTTGTAGATGTAGAGATGTAGATGTAGAGTTGTAGAGAGTTGTAGATGTAGAGATGTAGAGTTGTAGATGTAGAGAGTTGTAGATGCAGAGAGTTGTAGATGTAGAGAGTTGTAGATGCAGAGATGTAAATGCAGAGTTGTAGATGCAGAGTTGTAGATGCAGAGATGTAGAGTTGTAGATGTAGAGTTGTAGATGTAGAGTGATGTAGAGTTGTAGATGTAGAGAGTTGTAGATGCAGAGTTGTAGATGCAGAGTTGTAGAGATGTAGAGTTGTAGATGTAGAGTTGTAGATGTAGAGATGTAGAGAGTTGTAGAGTTGTAGATTTGTAGATGTAGAGTTGTAGATGTAGAGAGTTGTAGATGTAGAGTTGTAGATGTAGAGTTGTAGATGTAGAGAGTTGTAGATGCAGAGTTGTAGATGCAGAGGTAGAGATGTAGAGAGTTGTAGATGTAGAGTTGTAGATGTAGAGTTGTAGATGTAGAGATGTAGAGAGTTGTAGATTTGTAGATGTAGAGTTGTAGATGTAGAGTTGTAGATGTAGAGAGTTTTAGATGTAGAGAGTTGTAGATGCAGAGTTGTAGATGCAGAGATGTAGATGCAGAGGTAGAGATGTAGAGTTGTAGAGAGTTGTAGATGTAGAGATGTAGAGTTGTAGAAGTAGAGTTGTAGATGTAGAGAGTTGTAGATGTAGAGATGTAGATGTAGAGATGTAGAGAGTTGTAGATGTAGAGATGTAGATGCAGAGTTGTAGATGCAGAGATGTAGATGCAGAGATGTAGATGCAGAGTTGTAGAGAGTTGTAGAGATAGAGTTGTAGATGTAGAGATAGAGTTGTAGATGTAGAGTTGTAGATGCAGAGTTGTAGAGTTGTAGATGTAGAGATGCAGAGTTGTAGATGCAGAGTTGTAGATGCAGAGTTGTAGAGATGTAGATGTAGAGTTGAAGATGTAGAGATGTAGATGCAGAGATGTAGATGCAGACTTGTAGAGATGTAGAGAGTTGTAGATGTAGAGTTGTAGATGTAGAGATAGAGTTGTAGATGTAGAGTTGTAGATGTAGAGATATAGAGTTGTAGATGTAGAGTTGTAGATGCAGAGTTGTAGATGTAGAGTTGTAGATGTAGAGATAGAGTTGTAGATGTAGAGTTGTAGATGTAGAGATATAGAGTTGTAGATGTAGAGTTGTAGATGCAGAGTTGTAGAGTTGTAGATGCAGAGTTGTAGAGTTGTAGATGTAGAGATGCAGAGTTGTAGATGTAGAGATGCAGAGTTGTAGATGCAGAGTTGTAGAGTTGTAGATGCAGAGTTGTAGATGTAGAGTTGTAGATGTAGAGTGTTGTAGAGTTGTAGATGTAGAGTTGTAGATGTAGAGATGTAGATGCAGAGATGTAGATGTAGAGTTGTAGATGTAGAGAGTTGTAGAGTTGTAGATGTAGAGAGTTGTAGATGCAGAGTTGTAGATGCAGAGGTAGAGATGTAGAGGTGTAGAGAGTTGTAGAGACGTAGAGAGTTGTAGATGTAGAGTTCTAGATGTAGAGTTGTAGATGTAGAGATATAGAGAGTTGTAGATGTAGAGTTGTAGAGATGTAGAGTTGTAGATGTAGAGTTGTAGATGTAGAGATGTATATGTAGAGATGTAGAGAGTTGTAGAGTTGTAGATTTGTAGATGTAGAGTTGTAGATGTAGAGAGTTGTAGATGTAGAGTTGTAGATGTAGAGTTGTAGATGTAGAGAGTTGTAGATGCAGAGTTGTAGATGTAGAGTTGTAGATGCAGAGTTGTAGATGTAGAGTTGTAGATGCAGAGGTAGAGATGTAGAGTTGTAGATGTAGAGATGTAGATGTAGAGTTGTAGATGTAGAGTGTTGTAGAGTTGTAGATCAACACTACTATATCCCCGCTACTATATCCCCCACTACTATATCCCCGCTACTATATCCCCCACTACTATGTCCACAATACTATACCCCCACTACTATATCAACACTACTATATCCCCACTACTATATCTCCCACTACTATATCCCTACTACTATATCCCCACTACTATATCCCCACTACTATATCAACACTACTATATTAACACTACTATATTAACACTACTATATCCCCACTACTATATCAACACTACTATATCCACACTACTTTATCAACACTACTATATCAACACTACTATATCCCCACTACTATATCCCCACTACTATATCAACACTACTATATTAACACTACTATATTAACACTACTATATCCCCACTACTTTATCAACACTACTATATCAACACTACTATATCAACACTACAATTTCAACACTACTATATCCCCACTACTATATCCACACTACTTTATCAACACTACTATATCCCCACTACTATATCAACACTACTATATCAACACTACTATATTAACACTACTATATCAACACTACTATATCCCCACTACTATATCAACACTACTATATCAACACTAATATATCCCCACTACTATATCAACACTAATATACCCCCACTACTATATCAACACTACTATATCCCCACTACTATATCCACACTACTTTATCAACATTACTATATCCCCACTACTATATCAACACTACTATATAAACACTACTATATTAACACTACTATATCAACACTACTATATCCCCACTACTATATCAACACTACTATATCAACACTAATATATCCCCACTACTATATCAACACTAATATACCCCCACTACTATATCAACACTACTATATCCCCGCTACTATATCCCCCACTACTATATCCACAATACTATACCCCCACTACTATATCAACACTACTATATCCCCACTACTATATCTCCCACTACTATATCCCTACTACTGTATCCCCACTACAATATCCCCACTACTATATTAACACTACTATATTAACACTACTATATCCCCACTACTATATCAACACTACTATATCCACACTACTTTATCAACACTACTATATCAACACTACTATATCCCCACTACTATATCCCCACTACTATATCAACACTACTATATTAACACTACTATATTAACACTACTATATCCCCACTACTTTATCAACACTACTATATCCACACTACTATCTCCACACTACTATATCAACACTACTATATCAACACTACTATATCCCCACTACTTTATCCCCACTACTATATCCACACTACTATATAGACACTAATATATCCACACTACTATATCCACACTACAATATCAACACTACTATATCCCCACTACTATATCCCCACTACAATATCAACACTAATATATCCACACTACTATATCAACACTACTATGTCCACACTACTTTATCAACACTACTATATCCCCACTACTATATCCCCACTACAATATCAACACTAATATATCCACACTACTATATCAACACTACTATATCAACACTACTTTATCAACACTACTATATCCACACTACTATATCCACACTACTATATCAACACTACTATATCCCCACTACTATCTCCACACTACTATATCAACACTACTATATCAACACTACTATATCCCCACTACTATATCCACACTACTATATCAACACTACTATATCCCCATTACTATATCCCCACTACTATATCAACACTACTATATCCCCACTACTATATCCACACTACTATATCAACACTACTATATCCACACTACTATATCCACACTACTTTATCAACACTACTATATCCCCACTACTATATCCACACTATTATATCCACACTACTATATCAACACTACTATATCCCCACTACTATATCCACACTACTATATCAACACTACTATATCCCCACTACTATATCCACACTACTATATCCCCACTACTATATCCCCACTACTATATCAACACTACTATATCCCCACTACTATATCCACACTACTATATCAACACTACTATATCCCCACTACTATATCCACACTACTATATCAACACTACTCAATCCACACTACTATATCCACACTACTTTATCAACACTACTATATCCCCACTACTATATCCACACTACTATATCCCCACTACTATATCCACACTACTATATCCACACTACTATATCCCCACTACTATATCAACACACTACTATATCCAAACTACTATATCAACACTACTATATTAACACTACTATATTAACACTACTATATCCACACTACTATATCAACACTACTATATCCCCACTACTATATCCACACTACTATATCCACACTATTATATCCACACTACTATATCCACACTACTATATCAACACTAATATATCCCTACTACTATATCAACACTAATATACCCCCACTACTATATCAACACTACTATATTAACACTACTATATCAACACTACTATATCCCCACTACTATATCCACACTACTATATCCCCACTACTATATCCCCACTACTATATCAACACTACTATATCCCCAATACTATATCCACACTACTATATCAACACTACTATATCCACACTACTATATCCACACTACTATATCAACACTACTCAATCCACACTACTATATCCACACTACTTTATCAACACTACTATATCCCCACTACTATATCCACACTACTATATCCCCACTACTATATCCACACTACTATATCCACACTACTATATCCCCACTACTATATCAACACACTACTATATCCAAACTACTATATCAACACTACTATATTAACACTACTATATTAACACTACTATATCCCCACTACTTTATCAACACTACTATATCCACACTACTATCTCCACACTACTATATCAACACTACTATATCAACACTACTATATCCCCACTACTTTATCCCCACTACTATATCCACACTACTATATCCACACTACTATATCCCCACTACAATATCAACACTAATATATCCACACTACTATATCCACACTACTATATCCACACTACTATATCAACACTACTATATCCCCACTACTATATCCCCACTACAATATCAACACTAATATATCCCCACTACTATATCAACACTACTATATCCACACTACTATATCCACACTACTATATCAACACTAATATATCAACACGACTATATCCACACTAATATATCCACACTACTATATCCACACTACTATATCCAAACTACTATATCCACACTACTATATCCACACTACAATATCAACACTACTATATCCCCACTACTATATCCCCACTACAATATCAACACTAATATATCCACACTACTATATCCACACTACTATATCCACACTACTATATCAACACTACTATATCCCCACTACTATATCCCCACTACAATATCAACACTAATATATCCCCACTACTATATCAACACTACTATATCCACACTACTATATCCACAATACTATATCAACACTAATATATCAACACGACTATATCCACACTAATATATCCACACTACTATATCCACAATACTATATCCACACTACTATATCCACACTACTATATAGACACTAATATATCCACACTACTATATCCACACTACAATATCAACACTACTATATCCCCACTACTATATCCCCACTACAATATCAACACTAATATATCCACACTACTTTATCAACACTACTATATCCACACTACTATATCCCCACTACAATATCAACACTAATATATCCACACTACTATATCAACACTACTATATCAACACTACTTTATCAACACTACTATATCCACACTACTATATCCACACTACTATATCAACACTACTATATCCACACTACTATATCAACACTACTATATCAACACTACTATATCCCCACTACTATATCAACACTACTATATCAACACTACTATATCCCCACTACTATATCCACACTACTATATCAACACTACTATATCCCCACTACTATATCCCCACTACTATATCAACACTACTATATCCCCACTACTATATCCCCACTACTATATCAACACTACTATATCCACACTACTATATCCACACTACTTTATCAACACTACTATATCCCCACTACTATATCCACACTACTATATCCACACTACTATATCAACACTACTATATCCCCACTACTATATCCACACTACTATATCAACACTACTATATCCCCACTACTATATCCACACTACTATATCCACACTACTATATCCCCACTACAATATCAACACTAATATATCCACACTACTATATCCACACTACTATATCCACACTACTATATCAACACTACTATATCCCCACTACTATATCCCCACTACAATATCAACACTAATATATCCCCACTACTATATCAACACTACTATATCCACACTACTATATCCACACTACTATATCAACAATAATATATCAACACGACTATATCCACACTAATATATCCACACTACTATATCCACAATACTATATCCACACTACTATATCCACACTACTATATAGACACTAATATATCCACACTACTATATCCACACTACAATATCAACACTACTATATCCCCACTACTATATCCCCACTACAATATCAACACTAATATATCCGCACTACTATATCAACACTACTATATCCACACTACTTTATCAACACTACTATATCCCCACTACTATATCCCCACTACAATATCAACACTAATATATCCACACTACTATATCAACACTACTTTATCAACACTACTATATCCACACTACTATATCCACACTACTATATCAACACTACTATATCCACACTACTATCTCCACACTACTATATCAACACTACTATATCAACACTACTATATCCCCACTACTATATCCCCACTACTATATCAACACTACTATATCAACACTACTATATCCCCACTACTATTTCCACACTACTATATCAACACTACTATATCCCCACTACTATATCCCCACTACTATATCAACACTACTATATCCCCACTACTATATCCACACTACTATATCAACACTACTATATCCACACTACTATATCCACACTACTTTATCAACACTACTATATCCCCACTACTATATCCACACTACTATATCCACACTACTATATCAACACTACTATATCCCCACTACTATATCCCCACTACTATATCAACACTACTATATCCCCACTACTATATCCACACTACTATACCCCCACTACTATATCCCCACTACTATATCAACACTACTATATCCCCACTACTATATCCCCACTACTATATCAACACTACTATATCCCCACTACTATATCCACACTACTATATCAACACTACTCAATCCACACTACTATATCCACACTACTTTATCAACACTACTATATCCCCACTACTATATCCACACTACTATATCCCCACTACTATATCCACACTACTATATCCACACTACTATATCCCCACTACTATATCAACACACTACTATATCCAAACTACTATATCAACACTACTATATTAACACTACTATATTAACACTACTATATCCCCACTACTTTATCAACACTACTATATCCACACTACTATCTCCACACTACTATATCAACACTACTATATCAACACTACTATATCCCCACTACATTATCAACACTAATATATCCCCACTACTATATCCACACTACTATATCAACACTACTATATCAACACTACAATTTCAACACTACTATATCCCCACTACTATATCCACACTACTTTATCAACACTACTATAGCCCCACTACTATATCAACACTACTATATCAACACTACTATATTAACACTACTATATCAACACTACTATATCCCCACTACTATATCAACACTACTATATCAACACTAATATATCCCCACTACTATATCAACACTAATATACCCCCACTACTATATCAACACTACTATATCCCCACTACTATATCCACACTACTTTATCAACATTACTATATCCCCACTACTATATCAACACTACTATATAAACACTACTATATTAACACTACTATATCAACACTACTATATCCCCACTACTATATCAACACTACTATATCAACACTAATATATCCCCACTACTATATCAACACTAATATACCCCCACTACTATATCAACACTACTATATCCCCGCTACTATATCCCCCACTACTATATCCACAATACTATACCCCCACTACTATATCAACACTACTATATCCCCACTACTATATCTCCCACTACTATATCCCTACTACTATATCCCCACTACAATATCCCCACTACTATATTAACACTACTATATTAACACTACTATATCCCCACTACTATATCAACACTACTATATCCACACTACTTTATCAACACTACTATATCAACACTACTATATCCCCACTACTATATCCCCACTACTATATCAACACTACTATATTAACACTACTATATTAACACTACTATATCCCCACTACTTTATCAACACTACTCAATCCACACTACTATATCCACACTACTTTATCAACACTACTATATCCCCACTACTATATCCACACTACTATATCCCCACTATTATATCCACACTACTATATCCACACTACTATATCCCCACTACTATATCAACACACTACTATATCCAAACTACTATATCAACACTACTATATTAACACTACTATATTAACACTACTATATCCCCACTACTATATCAACACTAATATATCCACACTACTATATCCACACTACTATATCCACACTACTATATCAACACTACTATATTAACACTACTATATTAACACTACTATATCCCCACTACTTTATCAACACTACTATATCCCCACTACTTTATCCCCACTACTATATCCACACTACTATATCCACACTACTATATCCCCACTACAATATCAACACTAATATATCCACACTACTATATCCACACTACTATATCCACACTACTATATCCCCACTACTATATCCCCACTACAATATCAACACTAATATATCCCCACTACTATATCAACACTACTATATCCACACTACTATATCCACACTACTATATCAACACTAATATATCAACACGACTATATCCACACTACTATATCCACACTACTATATCCACACTACAATATCAACACTACTATATCCCCACTACTATATCCCCACTACAATATCAACACTAATATATCCACACTACTATATCCACACTACTTTATCAACACTACTATATCCCCACTACTATATCCACACTACTATATCCCCACTACTATATCCACACTACTATATCCACACTACTATATCCCCACTACTATATCAACACACTACTATATCCAAACTACTATATCAACACTACTATATTAACACTACTATATTAGCACTACTATATCCCCACTACTATATCAACACTAATATATCCACACTACTATATCCACACTACTATATCCACACTACTATATCAACACTACTATATTAACACTACTATATTAACACTACTATATCCCCACTACTTTATCAACACTACTATATCCCCACTACTTTATCCCCACTACTATATCCACACTACTATATCCACACTACTATATCCCCACTACAATATCAACACTAATATATCCACACTACTATATCCACACTACTATATCCACACTACTATATCCCCACTACTATATCCCCACTACAATATCAACACTAATATATCCCCACTACTATATCAACACTACTATATCCACACTACTATATCCACACTACTATATCAACACTAATATATCAACACGACTATATCCACACTACTATATCCACACTACTATATCCACACTACAATATCAACACTACTATATCCACACTACTATATCCCCACTACAATATCAACACTAATATATCCACACTACTATATCCACACTACTATATCCCCACTACAATATCAACACTAATATATCCACACTACTATATCCACACTACTATATCCACACTACTATATCAACACTACTATATCCCCACTACTATATCCCCACTACAATATCAACACTAATATATCCCCACTACTATATCAACACTACTATATCCACACTACTATATCCACACTACTATATCAACACTAATATATCAACACGACTATATCCACACTAATATATCCACACTACTATATAGACACTAATATATCCACACTACTATATCCACACTACAATATCAACACTACTATATCCCCACTACTATATCCCCACTACAATATCAACACTAATATATCCACACTACTATATCAACACTACTATATCCACACTACTTTATCAACACTACTATATCCCCACTACAATATCAACACTAATATATCCACACTACTATATCAACACTACTATATCAACACTACTTTATCAACACTACTATATCCACACTACTATATCCACACTACTATATCAACACTACTATATCCACACTACTATCTCCACACTACTATATCAACACTACTATATCAACACTACTATATCCCCACTACTATATCCCCACTACTATATCAACACTACTATATCAACACTACTATATCCCCACTACTATATCCACACTACTATATCAACACTACTATATCCCCACTACTATATCCCCACTACTATATCAACACTACTATATCCCCACTACTATATCCACACTACTATATCAACACTACTATATCCACACTACTATATCCACACTACTTTATCAACACTACTATATCCCCACTACTATATCCACACTACTATATCAACACTACTATATCCCCACTACTATATCCACACTACTATATCAACACTACTATATCCCCACTACTATATCCACACTACTATATCCCCACTACTATATCCCCACTACTATATCAACACTACTATATCCCCACTACTATATCCACACTACTATATCAACACTACTATATCCCCACTACTATATCCACACTACTATATCAACACTACTCAATCCACACTACTATATCCACACTACTTTATCAACACTACTATATCCCCACTACTATATCCCCACTACTATATCCACACTACTATATCCACACTACTATATCCACACTACTATATCCCCACTACTATATCAACACACTACTATATCCAAACTACTATATCAACACTACTATATTAACACTACTATATTAACACTACTATATCCCCACTACTTTATCAACACTACTATATCCACACTACTATCTTCACACTACTATATCAACACTACTATATCAACACTACTATATCCCCACTACTTTATCCCCACTACTATATCCACACTACTATATCCACACTACTATATCCCCACTACAATATCAACACTAATATATCCACACTACTATATCCACACTACTATATCCACACTACTATATCAACACTACTATATCCCCACTACTATATCCCCACTACAATATCAACACTAATATATCCCCACTACTATATCCACACTAATATATCCACACTACTATATCCACACTACTATATCCACACTACTATATCCACACTACTATATAGACACTAATATATCCACACTACTATATCCACACTACAATATCAACACTACTATATCCCCACTACTATATCCCCACTACAATATCAACACTAATATATCCACACTACTATATCAACACTACTATATCCACACTACTTTATCAACACTACTATATCCCCACTACAATATCAACACTAATATATCCACACTACTATATCAACACTACTATATCAACACTACTTTATCAACACTACTATATCCACACTACTATATCAACACTACTATATCCCCACTACTATATCCACACTACTATATCCAAACTACTATATCAACACTACTATATCCCTACTACTATATCCACACTACTTTATCAACACTACTTTATCAACACTACTATATCCACACTACTATATCAACACTACTATACCCCCACTACTATATCCCCACTACTATATCCACACTATTATATCCACACTACTATATCCACACTACTATATCAACACTACTATATCCCTACTACAATATCCACACTACTTTATCAACACTACTATATCCACACTACTATATCAACACTACTATATCCCCACTACTATATCCCCACTACTATATCCACACTATTATATCCACACTACTATATCCACACTACTATATCAACACTAATATATCCCCACTACTATATCAACACTAATATACCCCCACTACTATATCAACACTACTATATTAACACTACTATATCAACACTACTATATCCCCACTGTTATATCCACACTACTATATCGACACTACTATATCCCCCACTATTATATCCACACTACTATATCCACACTACTATATCCGCACTACTATATTGACACTACTATATCCCCCACTACTATATCCACACTATTATATCCACACTACTATATCCACACTACTATATCAACACTTATATATCCCCACTACTATATCAACACTAATATACCCCCACTACTATATCAACACTACTATATCCCCACTACTATATCCCCCACTACTATATCCACACTACTATATCCCCACTACTATATCAACACTACTATATTAACACCACTATATTAACACTACTATATCCTCACTACTATATCCCCACTACTATATCAACACTACTATATTAACACTACTATATTAACACTAATATATCCCCACTACTTTATCAACAATACTATATCCCCACTACTATCTCCACACTACTATATCAACACTACTATATCAACACTACTATATCCCCACTACTTTATCCCCACTACTATATCCACACTACTATATCCACACTACTATATCCCCACTACAATATCAACACTAATATATCCACACTACTATATCCACACTACTATATCCACACTACTATATCAAAACTACTATATCCCCACTACTATATCCCCACTACAATATCAACACTAATATATCCCCACTACTATATCCACACTACTATATCAACACTACTATATCAACACTACAATTTCAACACTACTATATCCCCACTACTATATCCACACTACTTTATCAACACTACTATATCCCCACTACTATATCAACACTACTATATCAACACTACTATATTAACACTACTATATCAACACTACTATATCCCCACTACTATATCAACACTACTATATCAACACTAATATATCCCCACTACTATATCAACACTAATATACCCCCACTACTATATCAACACTACTATATCCCCACTACTATATCCACACTACTTTATCAACATTACTATATCCCCACTACTATATCAACACTAATATATCCCCACTACTATATCAACACTAATATACCCCCACTACTATATCAACACTACTATATCCCCACTGTTATATCCACACTACTATATCGACACTACTATATCCACACTACTTTATCAACATTACTATATCCCCACTACTATATCAACACTACTATATAAACACTACTATATTAACACTACTATATCAACACTACTATATCCCCACTACTATATCAACACTAATATACCCCCACTACTATATCAACACTACTATATCCCCGCTACTATATCCCCCACTACTATATCCACAATACTATACCCCCACTACTATATCAACACTACTATATCTCCCACTACTATATCCCTACTACTATATCCCCACTACAATATCCCCACTACTATATCAACACTACTATATTAACACTACTATATTAACACTACTATATCCCCACTACTATATCAACACTACTATATCCACACTACTTTATCAACACTACTATATCAACACTACTATATCCCCACTACTATATCCCCACTACTATATCAACACTACTATATTAACACTACTATATTAACACTACTATATCCCCACTACTTTATCAACACTACTACATCCACACTACTATCTCCACACTACTATATCAACACTACTATATCAACACTACTATATCCCCACTACTTTATCCCCACTACTATATCCACACTACTATATCCACACTACTATATCCCCACTACAATATCAACACTAATATATCCCCACTACTATATCAACACTACTATATCCACACTACTATATCCACACTACTATATCAACACTAATATATCAACACGACTATATCCACACTAATATATCCACACTACTATATCCACACTACTATATCCACACTACTATATCCACAATACTATATCCACACTACTATATAGACACGAATATATCCACACTACTATATCCACACTACAATATCAACACTACTATATCCCCACTACAATATCAACACTAATATATCCACACTACTATATCAACACTACTATATCCACACTACTTTATCAACACTACTATATCCCCACTACTATATCCCCACTACAATATCAACACTAATATATCCACACTACTATATCAACACTACTATATCAACACTACTCTATCAACACTACTATATCCCCACTACTATATCCACACTACTATATCCCCACTACTATATCCACACTACTATATCCACACTACTATATCCCCACTACTATATCAACACACTACTATATCCAAACTACTATATCAACACTACTATATTAACACTACTATATTAACACTACTATATCCCCACTACTTTATCAACACTACTATATCCACACTACTATCTCCACACTACTATATCAACACTACTATATCAACACTACTATATCCCCACTACTTTATCTCCACTACTATATCCACACTACTATATCCACACTACTATATCCCCACTACAATATCAACACTAATATATCCACACTACTATATCCACACTACTATATCCACACTACTGTATCAACACTACTATATCCCCACTACTATATCCCCACTACAATATCAACACTAATATATCCCCACTACTATATCAACACTAATATATCAACACGACTATATCCACACTACTATATCCACACTACTATATCCACACTACTATATCCACACTACTATATCCACACTACAATATCAACACTACTATATCCCCACTACTATATCCCCACTACAATATCAACACTAATATATCCACACTACTATATCAACACTACTATATCCACACTACTTTATCAACACTACTATATCCACACTACTATATCCACACTACTATATCCACACTACAATATCAACACTACTATATCCCCACTACTATATCCCCACTACAATATCAACACTACTATATCCCCACTACTATATCCCCACTACAATATCAACACTAATATATCCACACTACTATATCCACACTACTATATCCCCACTACAATATCAACACTAATATATCCACACTACTATATCCACACTACTATATCCACACTACTATATCCACACTACTATATCAACACTACTATATCCCCACTACTATATCCCCACTACAATATCAACACTAATATATCCCCACTACTATATCAACACTACTATATCCACACTACTATATCCACACTACTATATCAACACAACTATATCCACACTAATATATCCACACTACTATATAGACACTAATATATCCACACTACTATATCCACACTACAATATCAACACTACTATATCCCCACTACTATATCCCCACTACAATATCAACACTAATATATCCACACTACTATATCAACACTACTATATCCACACTACTTTATCAACACTACTATATCCCCACTACTATATCCCCACTACAATATCAACACTAATATATCCACACTACTATATCAACACTACTATATCAACACTACTTTATCAACACTACTATATCCACACTACTATATCCACACTACTATATCAACACTACTATATCCACACTACTATCTCCACATTACTATATCAACACTACTATATCAACACTAATATATACCCACTACTATATCCCCACTACTATATCAACACTACTATATCAACACTACTATATCCCCACTACTATATCCACACTACTATATCAACACTACTATATCCCCACTACTATATCCCCACTACTATATCAACACTACTATATCCCCACTACTATATCCACACTACTATATCAACACTACTATATCCACACTACTATATCCACACTACTTTATCAACACTACTATATCCCCACTACTATATCCACACTACTATATCCACACTACTATATCAACACTACTATATCCCCACTACTATATCCACACTACTATATCAACACTACTATATCCCCACTACTATATCCACACTACTATATCCCCACTACTATATCCCCACTACTATATCAACACTACTATATCCCCACTACTATATCCACACTACTATATCAACACTACTATATCCCCACTACTATATCCACACTACTATATCAACACTACTCAATCCACACTACTATATCCACACTACTTTATCAACACTACTATATCCCCACTACTATATCCACACTACTATATCCCCACTACTATATCCCCACTACTATATCCACACTACTATATCCCCACTACTATATCAACACACTACTATATCCAAACTACTATATCAACACTACTATATTAACACTACTATATTAACACTACTATATCCCCACTACTTTATCAACACTACTATATCCACACTACTATCTCCACACTACTATATCAACACTACTATATCAACACTACTATATCCCCACTACTTTATCCCCACTACTATATCCACACTACTATATCCACACTACTATATCCCCACTACAATATCAACACTAATATATCCACACTACTATATCCACACTACTATATCAACAATACTATATCCCCACTACTATATCCCCACTACAATATCAACACTAATATATCCCCACTACTATATCCACACTAATATATCCACACTACTATATCCACACTACTATATCCACACTACTATATAGACACTAATATATCCACACTACTATATCCACACTACAATATCAACACTACTATATCCCCACTACTATATCCCCACTACAATATCAACACTAATATATCCACACTACTATATCAACACTACTATATCCACACTACTTTATCAACACTACTATATCCCCACTACTATATCCCCACTACAATATCAACACTAATATATCCACACTACTATATCAATACTACTATATCAACACTACTATATCCCCACTACAATATCAACACTAATATATCCACACTACTATATCCACACTACTATATCCACACTACTATATCAACACTACTATATCCCCACTACTATATCCCCACTACAATATCAACACTAATATATCCACACTACTATATCAACACTACTATATCCACACTACTTTATCAACACTACTATATCCCCACTACTATATATCCACTACAATATCAACACTAATATATCCACACTACTATATCAACACTACTATATCAACACTACTTTATCAACACTACTATATCCACACTACTATATCCACACTACTATATCAACACTACTATATCCACACTACTATCTCCACACTACTATATCAACACTACTATATCAACACTACTATATCCCCACTACTATATCCCCACTACTATATCAACACTACTATATCAACACTACTATATCCCCACTACTATATCCACACTACTATATCAACACTACTATATCCCCACTACTATATCCCCACTACTATATCAACACTACTATATCCCCACTACTATATCCACACTACTATATCAACACTACTATATCCACACTACTATATCCACACTACTTTATCAACACTACTATATCCCCACTACTATATCCACACTACTATATCAACACTACTATATCCCCACTACTATATCCACACTACTATATCAACACTACTATATCCCCACTACTATATCCACACTACTATATCCCCACTACTATATCCCCACTACTATATCAACACTACTATATCCCCACTACTATATCCACACTACTATATCAACACTACTATATCCCCACTACTATATCCACACTACTATATCAACACTACTCAATCCACACTACTATATCCACACTACTTTATCAACACTACTATATCCCCACTACTATATCCCCACTACTATATCCACACTACTATATCCACACTACTATATCCACACTACTATATCCCCACTACTATATCAACACACTACTATATCCAAACTACTATATCAACACTACTATATTAACACTACTATATTAACACTACTATATCCCCACTACTTTATCAACACTACTATATCCACACTACTATCTCCACACTACTATATCAACACTACTATATCAACACTACTATATCCCCACTACTTTATCCCCACTACTATATCCACACTACTATATCCACACTACTATATCCCCACTACAATATCAACACTAATATATCCACACTACTATATCCACACTACTATATCCACACTACTATATCAACACTACTATATCCCCACTACTATATCCCCACTACAATATCAACACTAATATATCCCCACTACTATATCCACACTAATATATCCACACTACTATATCCACACTACTATATCCACACTACTATATCCACACTACTATATAGACACTAATATATCCACACTACTATATCCACACTACAATATCAACACTACTATATCAACACTAATATATCCACACTACTATATCAACACTACTATATCCACACTACTTTATCAACACTACTATATCCCCACTACAATATCAACACTAATATATCCACACTACTATATCAACACTACTATATCAACACTACTTTATCAACACTACTATATCCACACTACTATATCAACACTACTATATCCCCACTACTATATCCACACTACTATATCCAAACTACTATATCAACACTACTATATCCCTACTACTATATCCACACTACTTTATCAACACTACTTTATCAACACTACTATATCCACACTACTATATCAACACTACTATACCCCCACTACTATATCCCCACTACTATATCCACACTATTATATCCACACTACTATATCCACACTACTATATCAACACTACTATATCCCTACTACTATATCCACACTACTTTATCAACACTACTATATCCACACTACTATATCAACACTACTATATCCCCACTACTATATCCCCACTACTATATCCACACTATTATATCCACACTACTATATCCACACTACTATATCAACACTAATATATCCCCACTACTATATCAACACTAATATACCCCCACTACTATATCAACACTACTATATTAACACTACTATATCAACACTACTATATCCCCACTGTTATATCCACACTACTATATCGACACTACTATATCCCCCACTATTATATCCACACTACTATATCCACACTACTATATCCGCACTACTATATTGACACTACTATATCCCCCACTACTATATCCACACTATTATATCCACACTACTATATCCACACTACTATATCAACACTTATATATCCCCACTACTATATCAACACTAATATACCCCCACTACTATATCAACACTACTATATCCCCACTACTATATCCCCCACTACTATATCCACACTACTATATCCCCACTACTATATCAACACTACTATATTAACACCACTATATTAACACTACTATATCCTCACTACTATATCCCCACTACTATATCAACACTACTATATTAACACTACTATATTAACACTAATATATCCCCACTACTTTATCAACACTACTATATCCCCACTACTATCTCCACACTACTATATCAACACTACTATATCAACACTACTATATCCCCACTACTTTATCCCCACTACTATATCCACACTACTATATCCACACTACTATATCCCCACTACAATATCAACACTAATATATCCACACTACTATATCCACACTACTATATCCACACTACTATATCAACACTACTATATCCCCACTACTATATCCCCACTACAATATCAACACTAATATATCCCCACTACTATATCCACACTACTATATCAACACTACTATATCAACACTACAATTTCAACACTACTATATCCCCACTACTATATCCACACTACTTTATCAACACTACTATATCCCCACTACTATATCAACACTACTATATCAACACTACTATATTAACACTACTATATCAACACTACTATATCCCCACTACTATATCAACACTACTATATCAACACTAATATATCCCCACTACTATATCAACACTAATATACCCCCACTACTATATCAACACTACTATATCCCCACTACTATATCCACACTACTTTATCAACATTACTATATCCCCACTACTATATCAACACTAATATATCCCCACTACTATATCAACACTAATATACCCCCACTACTATATCAACACTACTATATCCCCACTGTTATATCCACACTACTATATCGACACTACTATATCCACACTACTTTATCAACATTACTATATCCCCACTACTATATCAACACTACTATATAAACACTACTATATTAACACTACTATATCAACACTACTATATCCCCACTACTATATCAACACTAATATACCCCCACTACTATATCAACACTACTATATCCCCGCTACTTTATCCCCCACTACTATATCCACAATACTATACCCCCACTACTATATCAACACTACTATATCCCCACTACTATATCTCCCACTACTATATCCCTACTACTATATCCCCACTACAATATCCCCACTACTATATCAACACTACTATATTAACACTACTATATTAACACTACTATATCCCCACTACTATATCAACACTACTATATCCACACTACTTTATCAACACTACTATATCAACACTACTATATCCCCACTACTATATCCCCACTACTATATCAACACTACTATATTAACACTACTATATTAACACTACTATATCCCCACTACTTTATCAACACTACTACATCCACACTACTATCTCCCCACTACTATATCAACACTACTATATCAACACTACTATATCCCCACTACTTTATCCCCACTACTATATCCACACTACTATATCCACACTACTATATCCCCACTACAATATCAACACTAATATATCCCCACTACTATATCAACACTACTATATCCACACTACTATATCCACACTACTATATCAACACTACTATATCAACACTACTATATCCCCACTACTATATCCACACTACTATATAGACACTAATATATCCCCACTACTATATCCCCACTACTATATCAACACTACTATATCAACACTACTATATCCCCACTACTATATCCACACGACTATATCAACACTACTATATCCCCACTACTATATCCCCACTACTATATCAACACTACTATATCCCCACTACTATATCAACACTACTATATCCCCACTACTATATCCCCACTACTATATCAACACTACTATATCCCCACTACTATATCCACACGACTATATCAACACTACTATATCCCCACTACTATATCCCCACTACTATATCAACACTACTATATCCCCACTACTATATCCACACTACTATATCAACACTACTATATCCCCACTACTATATCCACACTACTATATCAACACTACTATATCAACACTACTATATCCCCACTACTATATCCACACGACTATATCAACACTACTATATCCCCACTACTATATCCCCACTACTATATCAACACTACTATATCCCCACTACTATATCAACACTACTATATCCCCACTACTATATCAACACTACTATATCAACACTACTATATCCCCACTACTATATCAACACTACTATATCAACACTACTATATCCCCACTACTATATCCACACTACTATATCAACACTACTATATCCCCACTACTATATCCACACTACTATATCAACACTACTATATCCCCACTACTATATCCACACTACTATATCAACACTACTATATCAACACTACTATATCCCCACTACTATATCCACACGACTATATCAACACTACTATATCCCCACTACTATATCCCCACTACTATATCAACACTACTATATCCCCACTACTATATCAACACTACTATATCCCCACTACTATATCCCCACTACTATATCAACACTACTATATCCCCACTACTATATCCACACTACTATATCCACACTACTATATCAACACTACTATATCCCCACTACTATATCCACACTACTATATCAACACTACTATATCCCCACTACTATATCCACACTACTATATCCCCACTACTATATCCCCACTACTATATCAACACTACTATATCCCCACTACTATATCCACACTACTATATCAACACTACTATATCCCCACTACTATATCCACACTACTATATCAACACTACTCAATCCACACTACTATATCCACACTACTTTATCAACACTACTATATCCCCACTACTATATCCAAACTACTATATCCCCACTACTATATCCACACTACTATATCCCCACTACTATATCAACACTACTATATCCCTACTACTATATCCACACTACTTTATCAACACTACTTTATCAACACTACTATATCCACACTACTATATCAACACTACTATACCCCCACTACTATATCCCCACTACTATATCCACACTATTATATCCACACTACTATATCCACACTACTATATCCAAACTACTATATCAACACTACTATATCCCTACTACTATATCCACACTACTTTATCAACACTACTTTATCAACACTACTATATCCACACTACTATATCAACACTACTATACCCCCACTACTATATGCCCACTACTATATCCACACTATTATATCCACACTACTATATCCACACTACTTTATCAACACTACTATATCAACACTACTATATCCACACTACTATATCAACACTACTATATCCACACTACTATATCCCCACTACTATATCAACACTACTATATCCCCACTACTATATCCACACTACTATATCCAAACTACTATATCAACACTACTATATCAACACACTACTATATCCAAACTACTATATCAACACTACTATATCCCTACTACTATATCCACACTACTATATCCCCACTACTATATCAACACACTACTATATCCAAACTACTATATCAACACTACTATATTAACACTACTATATTAACACTACTATATCCACACTACTTTATCAACACTACTATATCCCCACTACTATATCCCCACTACAATATCAACACTAATATATCCACACTACTATATCAATACTACTATATCAACACTACTTTATCAACACTACTATATCCACACTACTATATCCACACTACTATATCAACACTACTATATCCCCACTACTATCTCCACACTACTATATCAACACTACTATATCAACACTACTATATCCCCACTACTATATCCCCACTACTATATCAACACTACTATATCAACACTACTATATCCCCACTACTATATCCACACGACTATATCAACACTACTATATCCCCACTACTATATCCCCACTACTATATCAACACTACTATATCCCCACTACTATATCAACACTACTATATCCCCACTACTATATCCCCACTACTATATCAACACTACTATATCCCCACTACTATATCCACACTACTATATCCACACTACTATATCAACACTACTATATCCCCACTACTATATCCACACTACTATATCAACACTACTATATCCCCACTACTATATCCACACTACTATATAGACACTAATATATCCCCACTACTATATCCCCACTACTATATCAACACTACTATATCAACACTACTATATCCCCACTACTATATCCACACGACTATATCAACACTACTATATCCCCACTACTATATCCCCACTACTATATCAACACTACTATATCCCCACTACTATATCAACACTACTATATCCCCACTACTATATCCCCACTACTATATCAACACTACTATATCCCCACTACTATATCCACACGACTATATCAACACTACTATATCCCCACTACTATATCCCCACTACTATATCAACACTACTATATCCCCACTACTATATCCACACTACTATATCAACACTACTATATCCCCACTACTATATCCACACTACTATATCAACACTACTATATCAACACTACTATATCCCCACTACTATATCCACACGACTATATCAACACTACTATATCCCCACTACTATATCCCCACTACTATATCAACACTACTATATCCCCACTACTATATCAACACTACTATATCCCCACTACTATATCCCCACTACTATATCAACACTACTATATCCCCACTACTATATCCACACTACTATATCCACACTACTATATCAACACTACTATATCCCCACTACTATATCCACACTACTATATCAACACTACTATATCCCCACTACTATATCCACACTACTATATCCCCACTACTATATCCCCACTACTATATCAACACTACTATATCCCCACTACTATATCCACACTACTATATCAACACTACTATATCCCCACTACTATATCCCCACTACTATATCCCCACTACTATATCCAAACTACTATATCCCCACTACTATATCCACACTACTATATCCCCACTACTATATCAACACTACTATATCCCTACTACTATATCCACACTACTTTATCAACACTACTTTATCAACACTACTATATCCACACTACTATATCAACACTACTATACCCCCACTACTATATCCCCACTACTATATCCACACTATTATATCCACACTACTATATCCACACTACTATATCCAAACTACTATATCAACACTACTATATCCCTACTACTATATCCACACTACTTTATCAACACTACTTTATCAACACTACTATATCCACACTACTATATCAACACTACTATACCCCCACTACTATATGCCCACTACTATATCCACACTATTATATCCACACTACTATATCCACACTACTTTATCAACACTACTATATCAACACTACTATATCCACACTACTATATCAACACTACTATATCCACACTACTATATCCCCACTACTATATCAACACTACTATATCCCCACTACTATATCCACACTACTATATCCAAACTACTATATCAACACTACTATATCAACACACTACTATATCCAAACTACTATATCAACACTACTATATCCCTACTACTATATCCACACTACTATATCCCCACTACTATATCAACACACTACTATATCCAAACTACTATATCAACACTACTATATTAACACTACTATATTAACACTACTATATCCACACTACTTTATCAACACTACTATATCCCCACTACTATATCCCCACTACAATATCAACACTAATATATCCACACTACTATATCAATACTACTATATCAACACTACTTTATCAACACTACTATATCCACACTACTATATCCACACTACTATATCAACACTACTATATCCCCACTACTATCTCCACACTACTATATCAACACTACTATATCAACACTACTATATCCCCACTACTATATCCCCACTACTATATCAACACTACTATATCAACACTACTATATCCCCACTACTATATCCACACGACTATATCAACACTACTATATCCCCACTACTATATCCCCACTACTATATCAACACTACTATATCCCCACTACTATATCAACACTACTATATCCCCACTACTATATCCCCACTACTATATCAACACTACTATATCCCCACTACTATATCCACACTACTATATCCACACTACTATATCAACACTACTATATCCCCACTACTATATCCACACTACTATATCAACACTACTATATCCCCACTACTATATCCACACTACTATATAGACACTAATATATCCCCACTACTATATCCCCACTACTATATCAACACTACTATATCAACACTACTATATCCCCACTACTATATCCACACGACTATATCAACACTACTATATCCCCACTACTATATCCCCACTACTATATCAACACTACTATATCCCCACTACTATATCAACACTACTATATCCCCACTACTATATCCCCACTACTATATCAACACTACTATATCCCCACTACTATATCCACACGACTATATCAACACTACTATATCCCCACTACTATATCCCCACTACTATATCAACACTACTATATCCCCACTACTATATCCACACTACTATATCAACACTACTATATCCCCACTACTATATCCACACTACTATATCAACACTACTATATCAACACTACTATATCCCCACTACTATATCCACACGACTATATCAACACTACTATATCCCCACTACTATATCCCCACTACTATATCAACACTACTATATCCCCACTACTATATCAACACTACTATATCCCCACTACTATATCCCCACTACTATATCAACACTACTATATCCCCACTACTATATCCACACTACTATATCCACACTACTATATCAACACTACTATATCCCCACTACTATATCCACACTACTATATCAACACTACTATATCCCCACTACTATATCCACACTACTATATCCCCACTACTATATCCCCACTACTATATCAACACTACTATATCCCCACTACTATATCCACACTACTATATCAACACTACTATATCCCCACTACTATATCCACACTACTATATCAACACTACTCAATCCACACTACTATATCCACACTACTTTATCAACACTACTATATCCCCACTACTATATCCAAACTACTATATCCCCACTACTATATCCACACTACTTTATCAACACTACTTTATCAACACTACTATATCCACACTACTATATCAACACTACTATACCCCCACTACTATATCCCCACTACTATATCCACACTATTATATCCACACTACTATATCCACACTACTATATCCAAACTACTATATCAACACTACTATATCCCTACTACTATATCCACACTACTTTATCAACACTACTTTATCAACACTACTATATCCACACTACTATATCAACACTACTATACCCCCACTACTATATGCCCACTACTATATCCACACTATTATATCCACACTACTATATCCACACTACTTTATCAACACTACTATATCAACACTACTATATCCACACTACTATATCAACACTACTATATCCACACTACTATATCCCCACTACTATATCAACACTACTATATCCCCACTACTATATCCACACTACTATATCCAAACTACTATATCAACACTACTATATCAACACACTACTATATCCAAACTACTATATCAACACTACTATATCCCTACTACTATATCCACACTACTATATCCCCACTACTATATCAACACACTACTATATCCAAACTACTATATCAACACTACTATATTAACACTACTATATTAACACTACTATATCCCCACTACTTTATCAACACTACTATATCCACACTACTATCTCCACACTACTATATCAACACTACTATATCAACACTACTATATCCCCACTACTTTATCCCCACTACTATATCCACACTACTATATCCACACTACTATATCCCCACTACAATATCAACACTAATATATCCACACTACTATATCCACACTACTATATCCACACTACTATATCCCCACTACTATATCAACACACTACTATATCCAAACTACTATATCAACACTACTATATTAACACTACTATATTAACACTACTATATCCCCACTACTTTATCAACACTACTATATCCACACTACTATCTCCACACTACTATATCAACACTACTATATCAACACTACTATATCCCCACTACTTTATCCCCACTACTATATCCACACTACTATCTCCACACTACTATATCAACACTACTATATCAACACTACTATATCCCCACTACTTTATCCCCACTACTATATCCACACTACTATATCCACACTACTATATCCCCACTACAATATCAACACTAATATATCCCCACTACTATATCCACACTAATATATCCACACTACTATATCCACACTACTATATCCACACTACTATATAGACACTAATATATCCACACTACTATATCCACACTACAATATCAACACTACTATATCCCCACTACTATATCCCCACTACAATATCAACACTAATATATCCACACTACTATATCAACACTACTATATTAACACTACTATATTAACACTACTATATCCCCACTACTTTATCAACACTACTATATCCACACTACTATCTCCACACTACTATATCAACACTACTATATCAACACTACTATATCCCCACTACTTTATCCCCACTACTATATCCACACTACTATCTCCACACTACTATATCAACACTACTATATCAACACTACTATATCCCCACTACTTTATCCCCACTACTATATCCACACTACTATATCCACACTACTATATCCCAACTACAATATCAACACTAATATATCCCCACTACTATATCCACACTAATATATCCACACTACTATATCCACACTACTATATCCACACTACTATATAGACACTAATATATCCACACTACTATATCCACACTACAATATCAACACTACTATATCCCCACTACTATATCCCCACTACAATATCAACACTAATATATCCACACTACTATATCAACACTACTATATCCACACTACTTTATCAACACTACTATATCCCCACTACTATATCCCCACTACAATATCAACACTAATATATCCACACTACTATATCAATACTACTATATCAACACTACTTTATCAACACTACTATATCCACACTACTATATCCACACTACTATATCAACACTACTATATCCCCACTACTATCTCCACACTACTATATCAACACTACTATATCAACACTACTATATCCCCACTACTATATCCCCACTACTATATCAACACTACTATATCAACACTACTATATCCCCACTACTATATCCACACGACTATATCAACACTACTATATCCCCACTACTATATCCCCACTACTATATCAACACTACTATATCCCCACTACTATATCAACACTACTATATCCCCACTACTATATCCCCACTACTATATCAACACTACTATATCCCCACTACTATATCCACACTACTATATCCACACTACTATATCAACACTACTATATCCCCACTACTATATCCACACTACTATATCAACACTACTATATCCCCACTACTATATCCACACTACTATATAGACACTAATATATCCCCACTACTATATCCCCACTACTATATCAACACTACTATATCCCCACTACTATATCAACACTACTATATCCCCACTACTATATCCCCACTACTATATCAACACTACTATATCCCCACTACAATATCAACACTAATATATCCACACTACTATATCCACACTACTATATCAACAATACTATATCCCCACTACTATATCCCCACTACAATATCAACACTAATATATCCCCACTACTATATCCACACTAATATATCCACACTACTATATCCACACTACTATATCCACACTACTATACTACTATATATATAGTTTGGAATTCCAGATCCAACTTTTAATTCAAGCAAAACTGCAGATGTTTTTAAAGTTTTCGACTTAAACTAAGACTTCATTAGCATATTCATGTCCCTGATGGTCTAGTGGCTAGGATTCGGCGCTCTCACCGCCGCGGCGTGGGTTCCATTCCCGGTCAGGGAAATGAGATTTAGAGTTTGGAATTCCAGATCCAACTTTTAATTCAAGCCAAACTGCAGATGTTTTTAAAGTTTTCGACTCAAATTATGTCTTCATTAGCATAATTGTGTCCCAGATGGTCTAGTGGCGAGCATTCGGCGCTCTCACCGCTGCGGCCCGGGTTCAATTCCCGGTCAGGGAAATCAGATTTAGAGTTTGGAATTCCAGATCCAACTTTTAATTCAAGCGAAACTGCAGATGTTTTTAAAGTTTTCGACTTAAACTAAGACTTCATTAGCATAATCATGTCCCCGATGGTCTAGTGGCTAGGATTCTGCGCTCTCACCGCCGCGGCCCGGGTTCAATTCCCGGTCAGGGAAATCAGATATAAAGTGTTAAATTCCTAGTCGGGGAACTGAAGCTCTAAATTTTAATTCAAGCCAAACTACAGATGTTTTTAAAGCATTCGACTTAAACTATGACACCATTTGCATAAATGTGTCCCTGATGGTCTAGTGGCTAGGATTTGGCGCTTTTACCACCGCGGCCCGAGTTCAATTCCCGGTCAGGGAAATGAGATTTAGAGTTTGGAATTCCAGATCCAACTTTTAATTCAAGCCAAACTGCAGATGTTTTTAAAGTATTCGACTCAAATTATGACTTCATTTGCATAATTGTGTCCCAGATGGTCTAGTGGCTAGGATTTGGCGCTTTCACCGCCGCGGCCCGGGTTAAATTCCTGGTCAGGGAAATCAGATATAAAGTGTTAAATTCCTGGTCAGGGAATTCAAGCTTTAACTTTTAATTCAAGCCAAACTGCAGATGTTTTTAAAGTATTCGACGTAAACTATGACTTCATTTGCATAATTGTGTCCCTGATGGTCTAGTGGCTAGGATTTGGCGCTTTCACCGCCGCGGCCCGGGTTCAATTTCCGGTCAGGGAAATGAGATTTAGAGTTTGGAATTCCAGATCCAACTTTTAATTCAAGCCAAACTGCAGATGTTTTTAAAGTATTCGACTCAAATTATGACTTCATTAGCATAATCATGTCCCTGATGGTCTAGTGGCTAGGATTCTGCGCTCTCACCGCCGCGGCCCAGGTTCAATTCCCGGTCAGGGAAATCAGATATAAAGTGTTAAATTCCTAGTCGGGGAATTGAAGCTCTAAATTTTAATTCAAGCCAAACTACAGATGTTTTTAAAGCATTCGACTTAAACTATGACACCATTTGCATAAATGTGTCCCAGATGGTCTAGTGGCTAGGATTTGGCGCTTTCACCGCCGCGGCCCTGGTTCCATTTCCGGTCAGGGAAATGAGATTTAGAGTTTGGAATTCCAGATCCAACTTTTAATTCAAGCAAAACTGCAGATGTTTTTAAAGTTTTCGACTTAAACTAAGACTTCATTAGCATAATCATGTCCCTGATCGTCTAGTGGCTAGGATTCGGTGCTCTCACCGCCGCGGCCCGGGTTCCATTCCCGGTCTGGGAAATGAGATTTAGAGTTTGGAATTCCAGATCCAACTTTTAATTCAAGCAAAACTGCAGATGTTTTTAAAGTTTTCGACTTAAACTAAGACTTCATTAGCATATTCATGTCCCTGATGGTCTAGTGGCTAGGATTCGGCGCTCTCACCGCCGCGGCGTGGGTTCCATTCCCGGTCAGGGAAATGAGATTTAGAGTTTGGAATTCCAGATCCAACTTTTAATTCAAGCCAAACTGCAGATGTTTTTAAAGTTTTCGACTCAAATTATGACTTCATTAGCATAATCATGTCCCCGATGGTCTAGTGGCTAGGATTCTGCGCTCTCACCGCCGCGGCCCGGGTTCAATTCCCGGTCAGGGAAATCAGATATAAAGTGTTAAATTCCTAGTCGGGGAACCGAAGCTCTAAATTTTAATTCAAGCCAAACTACAGATGTTTTTAAAGCATTCGACTTAAACTATGACACCATTTGCATAAATGTGTCCCTGATGGTCTAGTGGCTAGGATTTGGCGCTTTTACCACCGCGGCCCGAGTTCAATTCCCGGTCAGGGAAATGAGATTTAGAGTTTGGAATTCCAGATCCAACTTTTAATTCAAGCCAAACTGCAGATGTTTTTAAAGTATTCGACTCAAATTATGACTTCATTTGCATAATTGTGTCCCAGATGGTCTAGTGGCTAGGATTTGGCGCTTTCACCGCCGCGGCCCGGGTTAAATTCCTGGTCAGGGAAATCAGATATAAAGTGTTAAATTCCTGGTCAGGGAATTCAAGCTTTAACTTTTAATTCAAGCCAAACTGCAGATGTTTTTAAAGTATTCGACGTAAACTATGACTTCATTTGCATAATTGTGTCCCTGATGGTCTAGTGGCTAGGATTTGGCGCTTTCACCGCCGCGGCCCGGGTTCAATTTCCGGTCAGGGAAATGAGATTTAGAGTTTGGAATTCCAGATCCAACTTTTAATTCAAGCCAAACTGCAGATGTTTTTAAAGTATTCGACTCAAATTATGACTTCATTTGCATAATTGTGTCCCAGATGGTCTAGTGGCTAGGATTTGGCGCTTTCACCGCCGCGGCCCGGGTTAAATTCCTGGTCAGGGAAATCAGATATAAAGTGTTAAATTCCTGGTCAGGGAATTCAAGCTTTAACTTTTAATTCAAGCCAAACTGCAGATGTTTTTAAAGTATTCGACGTAAACTATGACTTAATTTGCATAATTGTGTCCCTGATGGTCTAGTGGCTAGGATTTGGCGCTTTCACCGCCGCGGCCCGGGTTCAATTTCCGGTCAGGGAAATGAGATTTAGAGTTTGGAATTCCAGATCCAACTTTTAATTCAAGCCAAACTGCAGATGTTTTTAAAGTATTCGACTCAAATTATGACTTCATTAGCATAATCATGTCCCTGATGGTCTAGTGGCTAGGATTCTGCGCTCTCACCGCCGCGGCCCAGGTTCAATTCCCGGTCAGGGAAATCAGATATAAAGTGTTAAATTCCTAGTCGGGGAATTGAAGCTCTAAATTTTAATTCAAGCCAAACTACAGATGTTTTTAAAGCATTCGACTTAAACTATGACACCATTTGCATAAATGTGTCCCAGATGGTCTAGTGGCTAGGATTTGGCGCTTTCACCGCCGCGGCCCTGGTTCTATTTCCGGTCAGGGAAATGAGATTTAGAGTTTGGAATTCCAGATCCAACTTTTAATTCAAGCAAAACTGCAGATGTTTTTAAAGTTTTCGACTTAAACTAAGACTTCATTAGCATAATCATGTCCCTGATCGTCTAGTGGCTAGGATTCGGTGCTCTCACCGCCGCGGCCCGGGTTCCATTCCCGGTCTGGGAAATGAGATTTAGAGTTTGAAATTCCAGATCCAACTTTTAATTCAAGCAAAACTGCAGATGTTTTTAAAGTTTTCGACTTAAACTAAGACTTCATTAGCATATTCATGTCCCTGATGGTCTAGTGGCTAGGATTCGGCGCTCTCACCGCCGCGGTGTGGGTTCCATTCCCGGTCAGGGAAATGAGATTTAGAGTTTGGAATTCCAGATCCAACTTTTAATTCAAGCCAAACTGCAGATGTTTTTAAAGTTTTCGACTCAAATTATGACTTCATTAGCATAATCATGTCCCCGATGGTCTAGTGGCTAGGATTCTGCGCTCTCACCGCCGCGGCCCGGGTTCAATTCCCGGTCAGGGAAATCAGATATAAAGTGTTAAATTCCTAGTCGGGGAACCGAAGCTCTAAATTTTAATTCAAGCCAAACTACAGATGTTTTTAAAGCATTCGACTTAAACTATGACACCATTTGCATGAATGTGTCCCTGATGGTCTAGTGGCTAGGATTTGGCGCTTTTACCACCGCGGCCCGAGTTCAATTCCCGGTCAGGGAAATGAGATTTAGAGTTTGGAATTCCAGATCCAACTTTTAATTCAAGCCAAACTGCAGATGTTTTTAAAGTATTCGACTCAAATTATGACTTCATTTGCATAATTGTGTCCCAGATGGTCTAGTGGCTAGGATTTGGCGCTTTCACCGCCGCGGCCCGGGTTAAATTCCTGGTCAGGGAAATCAGATATAAAGTGTTAAATTCCTGGTCAGGGAATTCAAGCTTTAACTTTTAATTCAAGCCAAACTGCAGATGTTTTTAAAGTATTCGACGTAAACTATGACTTCATTTGCATAATTGTGTCCCTGATGGTCTAGTGGCTAGGATTTGGCGCTTTCACCGCCGCGGCCCGGGTTCAATTTCCGGTCAGGGAAATGAGATTTAGAGTTTGGAATTCCAGATCCAACTTTTAATTCAAGCCAAACTGCAGATGTTTTTAAAGTATTCGACTCAAATTATGACTTCATTAGCATAATTGTGTCCCAGATGGTCTAGTGGCTAGGATTCGGCGCTCTCACAGCCGCGGCCCGGGTTCAATTCCCGGTCAGGGAAATCAGATATAAAGTGGTAAATTCCTGGTCAGGAAATTCCAGCTTTAACTTTTAATTCAAGCCAAACTGCAGATGTTTTTAAATTATTTGACTCAAACTATGACTTCATTTGCATAATTGTGTCCCTGATGGTCTAGTGGCTAGGATTCGGCGCTCTCACCGCCGCGGCCCGGGTTCAATTCCCGGTCAGGGAAATCAGATATAAAATGTTAAATTCCTAGTCAGGGAATTGAAGCTCTAAATTTTAATTCAAGCCAAACTACAGATGTTTTTAAAGCATTCGACATGAACTATGACTTCATTTGCATAATTGTGTCCCTGATGGTCTAGTCGCTAGGATTCGGCGCTCTCACCGCCGCGGCCCGGGTTCAATTCCCGGTCAGGGAAATGAGACTTAGAGTTTGGAATTCCAGATCCAACTTTTAATTCAAGCCAAACTGCAGATGTTTTTAAAGTTTTCGACTTAAACTAAGACTTCATTAGCATAATCATGTCCCTGATGGTCTAGTGGCTAGGATTTGGCGCTTTCACCGCCGCGGCCCGGGTTCAATTCCCGGTCAGGGAAATCATATATAAAGTGTTAAATTCCTGGTCAGGGAATTCAAGCTTTAACTTTTAATTCAAGCCAAACTGCAGATGTTTTTAAAGTATTCGACGTAAACTATGACTTCATTTGCATAATTGTGTCCCTGATGGTCTAGTGGCTAGGATTCGGCGCTCTCACAGCCGCGGCCCGGGTTCAATTCCCGGTCAGGGAAATCAGATATAAAATGTTAAATTCCTAGTCAGGGAATTGAAGCTCTAAATTTTAATTCAAGCCAAACTACAGATGTTTTTAAAGCATTCGACTTAAACTATGACACCATTTGCATAAATGTGTCCCAGATGGTCTAGTGGCTAGGATTTGGCGCTTTCACCGCCGCGGCCCTGGTTCCATTTCCGGTCAGGGAAATGAGATTTAGAGTTTGGAATTCCAGATCCAACTTTTAATTCAAGCAAAACTGCAGATGTTTTTAAAGTTTTCGACTTAAACTAAGACTTCATTAGCATATTCATGTCCCTGATGGTCTAGTGGCTAGGATTCGGCGCTTTCACCGCCGCGGCGTGGGTTCCATTCCCGGTCAGGGAAATGAGATTTAGAGTTTGGAATTCCAGATCCAACTTTTAATTCAAGCCAAACTGCAGATGTTTTTAAAGTTTTCGACTCAAATTATGTCTTCATTAGCATAATTGTGTCCCAGATGGTCTAGTGGCGAGCATTCGGCGCTCTCACCGCTGCGGCCCGGGTTCAATTCCCGGTCAGGGAAATCAGATTTAGAGTTTGGAATTCCAGATCCAACTTTTAATTCAAGCGAAACTGCAGATGTTTTTAAAGTTTTCGACTTAAACTAAGACTTCATTAGCATAATCATGTCCCCGATGGTCTAGTGGCTAGGATTCTGCGCTCTCACCGCCGCGGCCCGGGTTCAATTCCCGGTCAGGGAAATCAGATATAAAGTGTTAAATTCCTAGTCGGGGAACTGAAGCTCTAAATTTTAATTCAAGCCAAACTACAGATGTTTTTAAAGCATTCGACTTAAACTATGACACCATTTGCATGAATGTGTCCCTGATGGTCTAGTGGCTAGGATTTGGCGCTTTTACCACCGCGGCCCGAGTTCAATTCCCGGTCAGGGAAATGAGATTTAGAGTTTGGAATTCCAGATCCAACTTTTAATTCAAGCCAAACTGCAGATGTTTTTAAAGTATTCGACTCAAATTATGACTTCATTTGCATAATTGTGTCCCAGATGGTCTAGTGGCTAGGATTTGGCGCTTTCACCGCCGCGGCCCGGGTTAAATTCCTGGTCAGGGAAATCAGATATAAAGTGTTAAATTCCTGGTCAGGGAATTCAAGCTTTAACTTTTAATTCAAGCCAAACTGCAGATGTTTTTAAAGTATTCGACGTAAACTATGACTTCATTTGCATAATTGTGTCCCTGATGGTCTAGTGGCTAGGATTTGGCGCTTTCACCGCCGCGGCGTGGGTTCCATTCCCGGTCAGGGAAATGAGATTTAGAGTTTGGAATTCCAGATCCAACTTTTAATTCAAGCCAAACTGCAGATGTTTTTAAAGTTTTCGACTCAAATTATGACTTCATTAGCATAATTGTGTCCCAGATGGTCTAGTGGCTAGCATTCGGCGCTCTCACCGCTGCGGCCCGGGTTCAATTCCCGGTCAGGGAAATCAGATTTAGAGTTTGGAATTCCAGATCCAACTTTTAATTCAAGCGAAACTGCAGATGTTTTTAAAGTTTTCGACTTAAACTAAGACTTTATTAGCATAATCATGTCCCCGATGGTCTAGTGGCTAGGATTCTGCGCTCTCACCGCCGCGGCCCGGGTTCAATTCCCGGTCAGGGAAATCAGATATAAAGTGTTAAATTCCTAGTCGGGGAACTGAAGCTCTAAATTTTAATTCAAGCCAAACTACAGATGTTTTTAAAGCATTCGACTTAAACTATGACACCATTTGCATAAATGTGTCCCTGATGGTCTAGTGGCTAGGATTTGGCGCTTTTACCACCGCGGCCCGAGTTCAATTCCCGGTCAGGGAAATGAGATTTAGAGTTTGGAATTCCAGATCCAACTTTTAATTCAAGCCAAACTGCAGATGTTTTTAAAGTATTCGACTCAAATTATGACTTCATTTGCATAATTGTGTCCCAGATGGTCTAGTGGCTAGGATTTGGCGCTTTCACCGCCGCGGCCCGGGTTAAATTCCTGGTCAGGGAAATCAGATATAAAGTGTTAAATTCCTGGTCAGGGAATTCAAGCTTTAACTTTTAATTCAAGCCAAACTGCAGATGTTTTTAAAGTATTCGACGTAAACTATGACTTCATTTGCATAATTGTGTCCCTGATGGTCTAGTGGCTAGGATTTGGCGCTTTCACCGCCGCGGCCCGGGTTCAATTTCCGGTCAGGGAAATGAGATTTAGAGTTTGGAATTCCAGATCCAACTTTTAATTCAAGCCAAACTGCAGATGTTTTTAAAGTATTCGACTCAAATTATGACTTCATTAGCATAATTGCGTCCCAGATGGTCTAGTGGCTAGGATTCGGCGCTCTCACAGCCGCGGCCCGGGTTCAATTCCCGGTCAGGGAAATGAGATTTAGAGTTTGGAATTCCAGATCCAACTTTTAATTCAAGCCAAACTGCAGATGTTTTTAAAGTATTCGACTCAAATTATGACTTCATTAGCATAATTGCGTCCCAGATGGTCTAGTGGCTAGGATTCGGCGCTCTCACAGCCGCGGCCCGGGTTCAATTCCCGGTAAGGGAAATCAGATATAAAGTGGTAAATTCCTGGTCAGGAAATTCCAGCTTTAACTTTTAATTCAAGCCAAACTGCAGATGTTTTTAAATTATTTGACTCAAACTATGACTTCATTTGCATAATTGTGTCCCTGATGGTCTAGTGGCTAGGATTCGGCGCTCTCACCGCCGCGGCCCGGTTGAATTCCCGGTCAGGGAAATCAGATATAAAATGTTAAATTCCTAGTCAGGGAATTGAAGCTCTAAATTTTAATTCAAGCCAAACTACAGATGTTTTTAAAGCATTCGACATGAACTATGACTTCATTTGCATAATTGTGTCCCTGATGGTCTAGTGGCTAGGATTCGGCGCTCTCACCGCCGCGGCCCGGGTTCAATTCCCGGTCAGGGAAATGAGACTTAGAGTTTGGAATTCCAGATCCAACTTTTAATTCAAGCCAAACTGCAGATGTTTTTAAAGTTTTCGACTTAAACTAAGACTTCATTAGCATAATCATGTCCCTGATGGTCTAGTGGCTAGGATTTGGCGCTTTCACCGCCGCGGCCCGGGTTCAATTCCTGGTCAGGGAAATCATATATAAAGTGTTAAATTCCTGGTCAGGGAATTCAAGCCAAACTGCAGATGTATTTAAAGTATTCGACTTAAACTAAGACTTCATTTGCATAATTGTGTCCCTGATGGTCTAGTGGCTAGGATTCGGCGCTCTCACCGCCGCGGCCTGGGTTCAATTCCCGGTTAGAGTTTGGAATTCCAGATCCAACTTTTAATTCAAGCCAAACTGCAGATGTTTTTAAAGTATTCGACTCAAATTATGACTTCATTTGCATAATTGTGTCCCAGATGGTCTAGTGGCTAGGATTTGGCGCTTTCACCGCCGCGGCCCGGGTTCAATTTCCGGTCAGGGAAATGAGATTTAGAGTTTGGAATTCCAGATCCAACTTTTAATTCAAGCAAAACTGCAGATGTTTTTAAAGTTTTCGACTTAAACTAAGACTTCATTAGCATAATCATGTCCCTGATGGTCTAGTGGCTAGGATTTGGCGCTTTCGCCGCCGCGGCCCGGGTTCAATTCCCGGTCAGGGAAATCAGATATAAAGTGTTAAATTCCTGGTCAGGGAATTCCAGCTTTAACTTTTAATTCAAGCCAAACTGCAGATGTTTTTAAAGTTTTCGACTCAAATTATGACTTCATTTGCATAATTGTGTCCCAGATGGTCTAGTGGCTAGGATTTGGCGCTTTCACCGCCGCGGCCCGCGTTCAATTCCCGGTCAGGGAAATCAGATATAAATTGTTAAATTCCTGGTCAGGGAATTCCAGCTTTAACTTTTAATTCAAGCCAAACTGCAGATGTTTTTAAAGCATTCGACTTAAACTAAGACTTCATTAGCATAATCATGTCCCTGATGGTCTAGTGGCTAGGATTCGGCGCTCTCACCGCCGCGGCCCCGGTTCAATTCCTGGTCAGGGAAATCAGATATAAAGTGTTAAATTCCTAGTCGGGGAATTGAAGCTCTAAATTTTAATTCAAGCCAAACTACAGATGTTTTTAAAGCATTCGACTTAAACTATGACTCCATTTGCATAAATGTGTCCCTGATGGTCTAGTGGCTAGGATTTGGCGCTTTCACCGCCGCGGCCCGAGTTCAATTCCCGGTCAGGGAAATGAGATTTAGAGTTTGCAATTCCAGATCCAACTTTTAATACAAGCCAAACTGCAGATGTTTTTAAAGTTTTCGACTTAAACTAAGACTTCATTTGCATAATTGTGTCCCTGATGGTCTAGTGGCTAGGATTCGGCGCTCTCACCGCCGTGGCCCGGGTTCAATTCCCGGTCAGGGAAATCAGATATAAAATGTTAAATTCCTAGTCGGGGAATTGAAGCTCTAAATTTTAATTCAAGCCAAACTGCAGATGTTTTTAAAGCATTCGACATGAACTATGACTTCATTTGCATAATTGTGTCCCTGATGGTCTAGTGACTAGGATTTGGCGCTTTCACCGCTGCGGCCCAGGTTCAATTCCCGGTCAGGGAAATGAGACTTAGAGTTTGGAATTCCAGATCCAACTTTTAATTCAAGCCAAACTGCAGATGTTTTTAAAGTTTTCGACTTAAACTAAGACTTCATTAGCATAATCATGTCCCTGATGGTCTAGTGGCTAGGATTTGGCGCTTTCACCGCCGCGGCCCGGGTTAAATTCCCGGTCACGAAAATGAGATTTAGAGTTTGGAATTCCAGATCCAACTTTTAATTCAAGCCAAACTACAGATGTTTTTAAAGTTTTCGACTTAAACTAAGACTTCATTTGCATAATTGTGTCCCTGATGGTCTAGTGGCTAGCATTTGGCGCTTTCACCGCCGCGGCCCGAGTTCAATTCCCGGTCAGGGAAATGAGATTTAGAGTTTGCAATTCCAGATCCAACTTTTAATACAAGCCAAACTGCAGATGTTTTTAAAGTTTTCGACTCAAATTATGACTTCATTTGCATAATTGTGTCCCAGATGGTCTAGTGGCTAGGATTCGGTGCTCTCACCGCCGCGGCCCGGGTTCAATTCCCGGTCAGGGAAATCAGATATAAAATGTTAAATTCCTAGTCGTGGAATTGAAGCTCTAAATTTTAATTCAAGCCAAACTACAGATGTTTTTAAAGCATTCGACATGAACTATGACTTCATTTGCATAATTGTGTCCCTGATGGTCTAGTGGCTAGGATTCGGCGCTCTCACCGCCGCGGCCCGGGTTCAATTCCCGGTCAGGGAAATCAGATATAAAATGTTAAATTCCTAGTCGGGGAATTGAAGCTCTAAATTTTAATTCAAGCCAAACTACAGATGTTTTTAAAGCATTCGACATGAACTATGACTTCATTTGCATAATTGTGTCCCTGATGGTCTAGTGACTAGGATTTGGCGCTTTCACCGCCGCGGCCCGGGTTAAATTCCCGGTCACGGAAATGAGATTTAGAGTTTGGAATTCCAGATCCAACTTTTGATTCAAGCCAAACTACAGATGTTTTTAAAGTTTTCGACTTAAACTAAGACTTCATTTGCATAATTGTGTCCCTGATGGTCTAGTGGCTAGGATTCGGCGCTCTCACCGCCACGGCCCGGGTTCAATTCCCGGTCAGGGAAATCAGATATAAAATGTTAAATTCCTAGTCGGGGAATTGAAGCTCTAAATTTTAATTCAAGCCAAACTGCAGATGTTTTTAAAGCATTCGACATGAACTATGACTTCATTTGCATAATTGTGTCCCTGATGGTCTAGTGACTAGGATTTGGCGCTTTCACCGCTGCGGCCCAGGTTCAATTCCCGGTCAGGGAAATGAGACTTAGAGTTTGGAATTCCAGATCCAACTTTTAATTCAAGCCAAACTGCAGATGTTTTTAAAGTTTTCGACTTAAACTAAGACTTCATTAGCATAATCATGTCCCTGATGGTCTAGTGGCTAGGATTTGGCGCTTTCACCGCCGCGGCCCGGGTTAAATTCCCGGTCACGAAAATGAGATTTAGAGTTTGGAATTCCAGATCCAACTTTTAATTCAAGCCAAACTACAGATGTTTTTAAAGTTTTCGACTTAAACTAAGACTTCATTTGCATAATTGTGTCCCTGATGGTCTAGTGGCTAGCATTTGGCGCTTTCACCGCCGCGGCCCGAGTTCAATTCCCGGTCAGGGAAATGAGATTTAGAGTTTGCAATTCCAGATCCAACTTTTAATACAAGCCAAACTGCAGATGTTTTTAAAGTTTTCGACTCAAATTATGACTTCATTTGCATAATTGTGTCCCAGATGGTCTAGTGGCTAGGATTCGGTGCTCTCACCGCCGCGGCCCGGGTTCAATTCCCGGTCAGGGAAATCAGATATAAAATGTTAAATTCCTAGTCGTGGAATTGAAGCTCTAAATTTTAATTCAAGCCAAACTACAGATGTTTTTAAAGCATTCGACATGAACTATGACTTCATTTGCATAATTGTGTCCCTGATGGTCTAGTGGCTAGGATTCGGCGCTCTCACCGCCGCGGCCCGGGTTCAATTCCCGGTCAGGGAAATCAGATATAAAATGTTAAATTCCTAGTCGGGGAATTGAAGCTCTAAATTTTAATTCAAGCCAAACTACAGATGTTTTTAAAGCATTCGACATGAACTATGACTTCATTTGCATAATTGTGTCCCTGATGGTCTAGTGACTAGGATTTGGCGCTTTCACCGCCGCGGCCCGGGTTAAATTCCCGGTCACGGAAATGAGATTTAGAGTTTGGAATTCCAGATCCAACTTTTGATTCAAGCCAAACTACAGATGTTTTTAAAGTTTTCGACTTAAACTAAGACTTCATTTGCATAATTGTGTCCCTGATGGTCTAGTGGCTAGGATTCGGCGCTCTCACCGCCACGGCCCGGGTTCAATTCCCGGTCAGGGAAATCAGATATAAAATGTTAAATTCCTAGTCGGGGAATTGAAGCTCTAAATTTTAATTCAAGCCAAACTGCAGATGTTTTTAAAGCATTCGACATGAACTATGACTTCATTTGCATAATTGTGTCCCTGATGGTCTAGTGACTAGGATTTGGCGCTTTCACCGCTGCGGCCCAGGTTCAATTCCCGGTCAGGGAAATGAGACTTAGAGTTTGGAATTCCAGATCCAACTTTTAATTCAAGCCAAACTGCAGATGTTTTTAAAGTTTTCGACTTAAACTAAGACTTCATTAGCATAATCATGTCCCTGATGGTCTAGTGGCTAGGATTTGGCGCTTTCACCGCCGCGGCCCGGGTTAAATTCCCGGTCACGAAAATGAGATTTAGAGTTTGGAATTCCAGATCCAACTTTTGATTCAAGCCAAACTACAGATGTTTTTAAAGTTTTCGACTTAAACTAAGACTTAATTTGCATAATTGTGTCCCTGATGGTCTAGTGGCTAGGATTCGGCGCTCTCACTGCTGCGGCCCGGGTTCAATTCCCGGTCAGGAAAATCATATATAAAGTGTTAAATTCCTGGTCAGGGAATTCAAGCTTTAACTTTTAATTCAAGCCAAACTGCAGATGTTTTTAAAGTTTTCGACGTAAACTATGACTTCATTTGCATAATTGTGTCCCTGATGGTCTAGTGGCTAGGATTTGGCGCTTTCACCGCCGCGGCCCGGGTTCAATTCCCGGTCAGGGAAATGAGATTTAGAGTTTGGAATTCCAGATCCAACTTTTAATTCAAGCCAAACTGCAGATGTTTTTAAAGTATTCGACTCAAATTATGACTTCATTTGCATAATTGTGTCCCAGATGGTCTAGTGGCTAGGATTTGGCGCTTTCACCGCCGCGGCCCGGGTTCAATTTCCGGTCAGGGAAATGAGATTTAGAGTTTGGAATTCCAGATCCAACTTTTAATTCAAGCAAAACTGCAGATGTTTTTAAAGTTTTCGACTTAAATTAATACTTCATTAGCATAATCATGTCCCTGATGGTCTAGTGGCTAGGATTCGGCGCTCTCCCCGCCGCGGCCCGGGTTCAATTCCCGGTCAGGGAAATCAGATATAAAGTGGTAAATTCCTGGTCAGGAAATTCCGGCTTTAACTTTTAATTCAAGCCAAACTGCAGATGTTTTTAAATTATTTGACTCAAACTATGACTTCATTTGCATAATTGTGTCCCTGATGGTCTAGTGGCTAGGATTCGGCGCTCTCACCGCCGCGGCCCGGGTTCAATTCCCGGTCAGGGAAATCAGATATAAAATGTTAAATTCCTAGTCGGGGAATTGAAGCTCTAAATTTTAATTCAAGCCAAACTGCAGATGTTTTTAAAGCATTCGACATGAACTATGACTTAATTTGCATAATTGTGTCCCTGATGGTCTAGTGACTAGGATTTGGCGCTTTCACCGCTGCGGCCCAGGTTCAATTCCCGGTCAGGGAAATGAGACTTAGAGTTTGGAATTCCAGATCCAACTTTTAATTCAAGCCAAACTGCAGATGTTTTTAAAGTTTTCGACTTAAACTAAGACTTCATTAGCATAATCATGTCCCTGATGGTCTAGTGGCTAGGATTTGGCGTTTTCACCGCCGCGGCCCGGGTTAAATTCCCGGTCACGAAAATGAGATTTAGAGTTTGGAATTCCAGATCCAACTTTTGATTCAAGCCAAACTACAGATGTTTTTAAATTATTTGACTCAAACTATGACTTCATTTGCATAATTGTGTCCCTGATGGTCTAGTGGTTAGGATTCGGCGCTCTCACCGCCGCGGCCCGGGTTCAATTCCCGGTCAGGGAAATCAGATATAAAATGTTAAATTCCTAGTCGGGGAATTGAAGCTCTAAATTTTAATTCAAGCCAAACTGCAGATGTTTTTAAAGCATTCGACATGAACTATGACTTCATTTGCATAATTGTGTCCCTGATGGTCTAGTGACTAGGATTTGGCGCTTTCACCGCTGCGGCCCAGGTTCAATTCCCGGTCAGGGAAATGAGACTTAGAGTTTGGAATTCCAGATCCAACTTTTAATTCAAGCCAAACTGCAGATGTTTTTAAAGTTTTCGACTTAAACTAAGACTTCATTAGCATAATCATGTCCCTGATGGTCTAGTGGCTAGGATTTGGCGCTTTCACCGCCGCGGCCCGGGTTAAATTCCCGGTCACGAAAATGAGATTTAGAGTTTGGAATTCCAGATCCAACTTTTGATTCAAGCCAAACTACAGATGTTTTTAAAGTTTTCGACTTAAACTAAGACTTCATTTGCATAATTGTGTCACTGATGGTCTAGTGGCTAGGATTCGGCGCTCTCACCGCTGCGGCCCGGGTTCAATTCCCGGTCAGGGAAATCATATATAAAGTGTTAAATTCCTGGTCAGGGAATTCAAGCTTTAACTTTTAATTCAAGCCAAACTGCAGATGTTTTTAAAGTATTCGACGTAAACTATGACTTCATTTGCATAATTGTGTCCCTGATGGTCTAGTGGCTAGGATTTGGCGCTTTCACCGCCGCGGCCAGGGCTCAATTCCCGGTCAGGGAAATGAGATTTAGAGTTTGGAATTCCAGATCCAACTTTTAATTCAAGCCAAACTGCAGATGTTTTTAAAGTATTCGACTCAAATTATGACTTCATTTGCATAATTGTGTCCCAGATGGTCTAGTGGCTAGGATTTGGCGCTTTCACCGCCGCGGGCCGGGTTCAATTTCCGGTCAGGGAAATGAGATTTAGAGTTTGGAATTCCAGATCCAACTTTTAATTCAAGCAAAACTGCAGATGTTTTTAAAGTTTTCGACTTAAATTAATACTTCATTAGCATAATCATGTCCCTGATGGTCTAGTGGCTAGGATTCGGCGCTCTCACCGCCGCGGCCAGGGTTCAATTCCCGGTCAGGGAAATCAGACATAAAGTGTTAAATTCCTAGTTGGGGAATTGAAGCTCTAAATTTTAATTCAAGCCAAACTACAGATGTTTTTAAAGCATTCGACTTAAACTATGACTCCATTTGCATAATTGTGTCCCTGATGGTCTAGTGGCTAGGATTTGGTGCTTTCACGGCCGCGGCCCGAGTTCAATTCCCAGTCAGGGAAATGAGATTTAGAGTTTGGAATTCCAGATCCAACTTTTAATTCAAGCAAAACTGCAGATGTTTTTAAAGTTTTCGACTTAAACTAAGACTTCATTAGCATAATCATGTCCCTGATGGTCTAGTGGCTAGGATTTGGCGCTTTCGCCGCCGCGGCCCGGGTTCAATTCCCGGTCAGGGAAATCAGATATAAAGTGTTAAATTCCTGGTCAGGGAATTCCAGCTTTAACTTTTAATTCAAGCCAAACTGCAGATGTTTTTAAAGTTTTCGACTCAAATTATGACTTCATTTGCATAATTGTGTCCCAGATGGTCTAGTGGCTAGGATTTGGCGCTTTCACCGCCGCGGCCCGCGTTCAATTCCCGGTCAGGGAAATCAGATATAAATTGTTAAATTCCTGGTCAGGGAATTCCAGCTTTAACTTTTAATTCAAGCCAAACTGCAGATGTTTTTAAAGCATTCGACTTAAACTAAGACTTCATTAGCATAATCATGTCCCTGATGGTCTAGTGGCTAGGATTCGGCGCTCTCACCGCCGCGGCCCGGGTTCAATTCCCGCTCAGGGAAATCAGATATAAAGTGTTAAATTCCTAGTCGGGGAATTGAAGCTCTAAATTTTAATTCAAGCCAAACTACAGATGTTTTTAAAGCATTCGACTTAAACTATGACTCCATTTGCATAAATGTGTCCCTGATGGTCTAGTGGCTAGGATTTGGCGCTTTCACCGCCGCGGCCCGAGTTCAATTCCCGGTCAGGGAAATGAGATTTAGAGTTTGCAATTCCAGATCCAACTTTTAATTCAAGCAAAACTGCAGATGTTTTTAAAGTTTTCGACTTAAATTAATACTTCATTAGCATAATCATGTCCCTGATGGTCTAGTGGCTAGGATTCGGCGCTCTCACCGCCGCGGCCCGGGTTCAATTCCCGGTCAGGGAAATCAGACATAAAGTGTTAAATTCCTAGTCGGGGAATTGAAGCTCTAAATTTTAATTCAAGCCAAACTACAGATGTTTTTAAAGCATTCGACTTAAACTATGACTCCATTTGCATAATTGTGTCCCTGATGGTCTAGTGGCTAGGATTCGGCGCTCTCACCGCCGCGGCCCGGGTTCAATTCCCGGTCAGGGAAATCAGATATAAAATGTTAAATTCCTAGTCGGGGAATTGAAGCTCTAAATTTTAATTCAAGCCAAACTACAGATGTTTTTAAAGCATTCGACATGAACTATGACTTCATTTGCATAATTGTGTCCCTGATGGTCTAGTGACTAGGATTTGGCGCTTTCACCGCTGCGGCCCAGGTTCAATTCCCGGTCAGGGAAATGAGACTTAGAGTTTGGAATTCCAGATCCAACTTTTAATTCAAGCCAAACTGCAGATGTTTTTAAAGTTTTCGACTTAAACTAAGACTTCATTAGCATAATCATGTCCCTGATGGTCTAGTGGCTAGGATTTGGCGCTTTCACTGCCGCGGCCCGGGTTCAATTCCCGGTCAGGGAAATGAGATTTAGAGTTTGGAATTCCAGATCCAACTTTTAATTCAAGCCAAACTGCAGATGTTTTTAAAGTATTCGACTCAAATTATGACTTCATTTGCATAATTGTGTCCCAGATGGTCTAGTGGCTAGGATTTGGCGCTTTCACCGCCGCGGGCCGGGTTCAATTTCCGGTCAGGGAAATGAGATTTAGAGTTTGGAATTCCAGATCCAACTTTTAATTCAAGCAAAACTGCAGATGTTTTTAAAGTTTTCGACTTAAATTAATACTTCATTAGCATAATCATGTCCCTGATGGTCTAGTGGCTAGGATTCGGCGCTCTCACCGCCGCGGCCCGGGTTCAATTCCCGGTCAGGGAAATCAGACATAAAGTGTTAAATTCCTAGTCGGGGAATTGAAGCTCTAAATTTTAATTCAAGCCAAACTACAGATGTTTTTAAAGCATTCGACTTAAACTATGACTCCATTTGCATAATTGTGTCCCTTATGGTCTAGTGGCTAGGATTTGGCGCTCTCACCGCCGCGGCCCGGGTTCAATTCCCGGTCAGGGAAATCAGATATAAAATGTTAAATTCCTAGTCGGGGAATTGAAGCTCTAAATTTTAATTCAAGCCAAACTACAGATGTTTTTAAAGCATTCGACATGAACTATGACTTCATTTGCATAATTCTGTCCCTGATGGTCTAGTGGCTAGGATTTGGCGCTCTCACCGCCGCGGCCCGGGTTAAATTCCCGGTCACGGAAATGAGATTTAGAGTTTGGAATTCCAGATCCAACTTTTGATTCAAGCCAAACTACAGATGTTTTTAAAGTTTTCGACTTAAACTAAGACTTCATTTGCATAATTGTGTCACTGATGGTCTAGTGGCTAGGATTCGGCGCTCTCACTGCTGCGGCCCGGGTTCAATTCCCGGTCAGGAAAATCATATATAAAGTGTTAAATTCCTGGTCAGGGAATTCAAGCTTTAACTTTTAATTCAAGCCAAACTGCAGATGTTTTTAAAGTATTCGACGTAAACTATGACTTCATTTGCATAATTGTGTCCCTGATGGTCTAGTGGCTAGGATTTGGCGCTTTCACCGCCGCGGCCCGGGTTCAATTCCCGGTCAGGGAAATGAAATTTAGAGTTTGGAATTCCAGATCCAACTTTTAATTCAAGCCAAACTGCAGATGTTTTTAAAGTATTCGACTCAAATTATGACTTCATTTGCATAATTGTGTCCCAGATGGTCTAGTGGCTAGGATTTGGCGCTTTCACCGCCGCGGCCCGGGTTCAATTTCCGGTCAGGGAAATGAAATTTAGAGTTTGGAATTCCAGATCCAACTTTTAATTCAAGCCAAACTGCAGATGTTTTTAAAGTATTCGACTCAAATTATGACTTCATTTGCATAATTGTGTCCCAGATGGTCTAGTGGCTAGGATTTGGCGCTTTCACCGCCGCGGCCCGGGTTCAATTTCCGGTCAGGGAAATGAGATTTAGAGTTTGGAATTCCAGATCCAACTTTTAATTCAAGCAAAACTGCAGATGTTTTTAAAGTTTTCGACTTAAATTAATACTTCATTAGCATAATCATGTCCCTGATGTTCTAGTGGCTAGGATTCGGCGCTCTCACCGCCGCGGCCCGGGTTCAATTCCTGGTCAGGGAAATCAGACATAAAGTGGTAAATTCCTGGTCAGGAAATTCCGGCTTTAACTTTTAATTCAAGCCAAACTGCAGATGTTTTTAAATTATTTGACTCAAACTATGACTTCATTTGCATAATTGTGTCCCTGATGGTCTAGTGGCTAGGATTCGGCGCTCTCACCGCCGCGGCCCGGGTTCAATTCCCGGTCAGGGAAATCAGATATAAAATGTTAAATTCCTAGTCGGGGAATTGAAGCTCTAAATTTTAATTCAAGCCAAACTACAGATGTTTTTAAAGCATTCGACATGAACTATGACTTCATTTGCATAATTGTGTCCCTGATGGTCTAGTGACTAGGATTTGGCGCTTTCACCGCTGCGGCCCAGGTTCAATTCCCGGTCAGGGAAATGAGACTTAGAGTTTGGAATTCCAGATCCAACTTTTAATTCAAGCCAAACTGCAGATGTTTTTAAAGTTTTCGACTTAAACTAAGACTTTATTAGCATAATCATGTCCCTGATGGTCTAGTGGCTAGGATTTGGCGCTTTCACCGCCGCGGCCCGGGTTAAATTCCCGGTCACGGAAATGAGATTCAGAGTTTGGAATTCAAGCTTTAACTTTTGATTCAAGCCAAACTACAGATGTTTTTAAAGTATTCGACGTAAACTATGACTTCATTTGCATAATTGTGTCCCTGATGGTCTAGTGGCTAGGATTTGGCGGTTTCACCGCCGCGGCCCGGGTTAAATTCCCGGTCACGGAAATGAGATTTAGAGTTTGGAATTCCAGATCCAACTTTTGATTCAAGCCAAACTACAGATGTTTTTAAAGTTTTCGACTTAAACTAAGACTTCATTTGCATAATTGTGTCACTGATGGTCTAGTGGCTAGGATTCGGCGCTCTCACCGCTGCGGCCCGGGTTCAATTCCCGGTCAGGGAAATCATATATAAAGTGTTAAATTCCTGGTCAGGGAATTCAAGCTTTAACTTTTAATTCAAGCCAAACTGCAGATGTTTTTTAAGTATTCGACGTAAACTATGACTTCGTTTGCATAATTGTGTCCCTGATGGTCTAGTGGCTAGGATTTGGCGGTTTCACCGCCGCGGCCCGGGTTCAATTCCCGGTCAGGGAAATGAGATTTAGAGTTTGGAATTCCAGATCCAACTTTTAATTCAAGCCAAACTGCAGATGTTTTTAAAGTATTCGACTCAAATTATGACTTCATTTGCATAATTGTGTCCCAGATGGTCTAGTGGCTAGGATTTGGCGCTTTCACCGCCGCGGGCCGGGTTCAATTTCCGGTCAGGGAAATGAGATTTAGAGTTTGGAATTCCAGATCCAACTTTTGATTCAAGCCAAACTACAGATGTTTTTAAAGTTTTCGACTTAAACTAAGACTTCATTTGCATAATTGTGTCACTGATGGTCTAGTGGCTAGGATTCGGCGCTCTCACCGCTGCGGCCCGGGTTCAATTCCCGGTCAGGGAAATCATATATAAAGTGTTAAATTCCTGGTCAGGGAATTCAAGCTTTAACTTTTAATTCAAGCCAAACTGCAGATGTTTTTAAAGTATTCGACGTAAACTATGACTTCGTTTGCATAATTGTGTCCCTGATGGTCTAGTGGCTAGGATTTGGCGCTTTCACCGCCGCGGCCCGGGTTCAATTCCCGGTCAGGGAAATGAGATTTAGAGTTTGGAATTCCAGATCCAACTTTTAATTCAAGCCAAACTGCAGATGTTTTTAAAGTATTCGACTCAAATTATGACTTCATTTGCATAATTGTGTCCCAGATGGTCTAGTGGCTAGGATTTGGCGCTTTCACCGCCGCGGGCCGGGTTCAATTTCCGGTCAGGGAAATGAGATTTAGAGTTTGGAATTCCAGATCCAACTTTTAATTCAAGCAAAACTGCAGATGTTTTTAAAGTTTTCGACTTAAATTAATACTTCATTAGCATAATCATGTCCCTGATGGTCTAGTGGCTAGGATTCGGCGCTCTCACCGCCGCGGCCCGGGTTCAATTCCCGGTCAGGGAAATCAGACATAAAGTGTTAAATTCCTAGTCGGGGAATTGAAGCTCTAAATTTTAATTCAAGCCAAACTACAGATGTTTTTAAAGCATTCGACTTAAACTATGACTCCATTTGCATAATTGTGTCCCTGATGGTCTAGTGGCTAGGATTTGGCGCTCTCACCGCCGCGGCCCGGGTTCAATTCCCGGTCAGGGAAATCAGATATAAAATGTTAAATTCCTAGTCGGGGAATTGAAGCTCTAAATTTTAATTCAAGCCAAACTACAGATGTTTTTAAAGCATTCGACATGAACTATGACTTCATTTGCATAATTCTGTCCCTGATGGTCTAGTGGCTAGGATTTGGCGCTCTCACCGCCGCGGCCCGGGTTAAATTCCCGGTCACGGAAATGAGATTTAGAGTTTGGAATTCCAGATCCAACTTTTGATTCAAGCCAAACTACAGATGTTTTTAAAGTTTTCGACTTAAACTAAGACTTCATTTGCATAATTGTGTCACTGATGGTCTAGTGGCTAGGATTCGGCGCTCTCACTGCTGCGGCCCGGGTTCAATTCCCGGTCAGGAAAATCATATATAAAGTGTTAAATTCCTGGTCAGGGAATTCAAGCTTTAACTTTTAATTCAAGCCAAACTGCAGATGTTTTTAAAGTATTCGACGTAAACTATGACTTCATTTGCATAATTGTGTCCCTGATGGTCTAGTGGCTCGGATTTGGCGCTTTCACCGCCGCGGCCAGGGTTCAATTCCCGGTCAGGGAAATGAAATTTAGAGTTTGGAATTCCAGATCCAACTTTTAATTCAAGCCAAACTGCAGATGTTTTTAAAGTATTCGACTCAAATTATGACTTCATTTGCATAATTGTGTCCCAGATGGTCTAGTGGCTAGGATTTGGCGCTTTCACCGCCGCGGCCCGGGTTCAATTTCCGGTCAGGGAAATGAAATTTAGAGTTTGGAATTCCAGATCCAACTTTTAATTCAAGCCAAACTGCAGATGTTTTTAAAGTATTCGACTCAAATTATGACTTCATTTGCATAATTGTGTCCCAGATGGTCTAGTGGCTAGGATTTGGCGCTTTCACCGCCGCGGCCCGGGTTCAATTTCCGGTCAGGGAAATGAGATTTAGAGTTTGGAATTCCAGATCCAACTTTTAATTCAAGCAAAACTGCAGATGTTTTTAAAGTTTTCGACTTAAATTAATACTTCATTAGCATAATCATGTCCCTGATGGTCTAGTGGCTAGGATTCGGCGCTCTCCCCGCCGCGGCCCGGGTTCAATTCCTGGTCAGGGAAATCAGACATAAAGTGGTAAATTCCTGGTCAGGAAATTCCGGCTTTAACTTTTAATTCAAGCCAAACTGCAGATGTTTTTAAATTATTTGACTCAAACTATGACTTCATTTGCATAATTGTGTCCCTGATGGTCTAGTGGCTAGGATTCGGCGCTCTCACCGCCGCGGCCCGGGTTCAATTCCCGGTCAGGGAAATCAGATATAAAATGTTAAATTCCTAGTCGGGGAATTGAAGCTCTAAATTTTAATTCAAGCCAAACTACAGATGTTTTTAAAGCATTCGACATGAACTATGACTTCATTTGCATAATTGTGTCCCTGATGGTCTAGTGACTAGGATTTGGCGCTTTCACCGCTGCGGCCCAGGTTCAATTCCCGGTCAGGGAAATGAGACTTAGAGTTTGGAATTCCAGATCCAACTTTTAATTCAAGCCAAACTGCAGATGTTTTTAAAGTTTTCGACTTAAACTAAGACTTTATTAGCATAATCATGTCCCTGATGGTCTAGTGGCTAGGATTTGGCGCTTTCACCGCCGCGGCCCGGGTTAAATTCCCGGTCACGGAAATGAGATTCAGAGTTTGGAATTCAAGCTTTAACTTTTGATTCAAGCCAAACTACAGATGTTTTTAAAGTATTCGACGTAAACTATGACTTCATTTGCATAATTGTGTCCCTGATGGTCTAGTGGCTAGGATTTGGCGGTTTCACCGCCGCGGCCCGGGTTAAATTCCCGGTCACGGAAATGAGATTTAGAGTTTGGAATTCCAGATCCAACTTTTGATTCAAGCCAAACTACAGATGTTTTTAAAGTTTTCGACTTAAACTAAGACTTCATTTGCATAATTGTGTCACTGATGGTCTAGTGGCTAGGATTCGGCGCTCTCACCGCTGCGGCCCGGGTTCAATTCCCGGTCAGGGAAATCATATATAAAGTGTTAAATTCCTGGTCAGGGAATTCAAGCTTTAACTTTTAATTCAAGCCAAACTGCAGATGTTTTTAAAGTATTCGACGTAAACTATGACTTCGTTTGCATAATTGTGTCCCTGATGGTCTAGTGGCTAGGATTTGGCGCTTTCACCGCCGCGGCCCGGGTTCAATTCCCGGTCAGGGAAATGAGATTTAGAGTTTGGAATTCCAGATCCAACTTTTAATTCAAGCCAAACTGCAGATGTTTTTAAAGTATTCGACTCAAATTATGACTTCATTTGCATAATTGTGTCCCAGATGGTCTAGTGGCTAGGATTTGGCGCTTTCACCGCCGCGGGCCGGGTTCAATTTCCGGTCAGGGAAATGAGATTTAGAGTTTGGAATTCCAGATCCAACTTTTGATTCAAGCCAAACTACAGATGTTTTTAAAGTTTTCGACTTAAACTAAGACTTCATTTGCATAATTGTGTCACTGATGGTCTAGTGGCTAGGATTCGGCGCTCTCACCGCTGCGGCCCGGGTTCAATTCCCGGTCAGGGAAATCATATATAAAGTGTTAAATTCCTGGTCAGGGAATTCAAGCTTTAACTTTTAATTCAAGCCAAACTGCAGATGTTTTTAAAGTATTCGACGTAAACTATGACTTCGTTTGCATAATTGTGTCCCTGATGGTCTAGTGGCTAGGATTTGGCGCTTTCACCGCCGCGGCCCGGGTTCAATTCCCGGTCAGGGAAATGAGATTTAGAGTTTGGAATTCCAGATCCAACTTTTAATTCAAGCCAAACTGCAGATGTTTTTAAAGTATTCGACTCAAATTATGACTTCATTTGCATAATTGTGTCCCAGATGGTCTAGTGGCTAGGATTTGGCGCTTTCACCGCCGCGGGCCGGGTTCAATTTCCGGTCAGGGAAATGAGATTTAGAGTTTGGAATTCCAGATCCAACTTTTAATTCAAGCAAAACTGCAGATGTTTTTAAAGTTTTCGACTTAAATTAATACTTCATTAGCATAATCATGTCCCTGATGGTCTAGTGGCTAGGATTCGGCGCTCTCACCGCCGCGGCCCGGGTTCAATTCCCGGTCAGGGAAATCAGACATAAAGTGTTAAATTCCTAGTCGGGGAATTGAAGCTCTAAATTTTAATTCAAGCCAAACTACAGATGTTTTTAAAGCATTCGACTTAAACTATGACTCCATTTGCATAATTGTGTCCCTGATGGTCTAGTGGCTAGGATTCGGCGCTCTCACCGCCGCGGCCCGGGTTCAATTCCCGGTCAGGGAAATCAGATATAAAATGTTAAATTCCTAGTCGGGGAATTGAAGCTCTAAATTTTAATTCAAGCCAAACTACAGATGTTTTTAAAGCATTCGACATGAACTATGACTTCATTTGCATAATTGTGTCCCTGATGGTCTAGTGACTAGGATTTGGCGCTTTCACCGCTGCGGCCCAGGTTCAATTCCCGGTCAGGGAAATGAGACTTAGAGTTTGGAATTCCAGATCCAACTTTTAATTCAAGCCAAACTGCAGATGTTTTTAAAGTTTTCGACTTAAACTAAGACTTCATTAGCATAATCATGTCCCTGATGGTCTAGTGGCTAGGATTTGGCGCTTTCACTGCCGCGGCCCGGGTTCAATTCCCGGTCAGGGAAATGAGATTTAGAGTTTGGAATTCCAGATCCAACTTTTAATTCAAGCCAAACTGCAGATGTTTTTAAAGTATTCGACTCAAATTATGACTTCATTTGCATAATTGTGTCCCAGATGGTCTAGTGGCTAGGATTTGGCGCTTTCACCGCCGCGGGCCGGGTTCAATTTCCGGTCAGGGAAATGAGATTTAGAGTTTGGAATTCCAGATCCAACTTTTAATTCAAGCAAAACTGCAGATGTTTTTAAAGTTTTCGACTTAAATTAATACTTCATTAGCATAATCATGTCCCTGATGGTCTAGTGGCTAGGATTCGGCGCTCTCACCGCCGCGGCCCGGGTTCAATTCCCGGTCAGGGAAATCAGACATAAAGTGTTAAATTCCTAGTCGGGGAATTGAAGCTCTAAATTTTAATTCAAGCCAAACTACAGATGTTTTTAAAGCATTCGACTTAAACTATGACTCCATTTGCATAATTGTGTCCCTGATGGTCTAGTGGCTAGGATTTGGCGCTCTCACCGCCGCGGCCCGGGTTCAATTCCCGGTCAGGGAAATCAGATATAAAATGTTAAATTCCTAGTCGGGGAATTGAAGCTCTAAATTTTAATTCAAGCCAAACTACAGATGTTTTTAAAGCATTCGACATGAACTATGACTTCATTTGCATAATTCTGTCCCTGATGGTCTAGTGGCTAGGATTTGGCGCTCTCACCGCCGCGGCCCGGGTTAAATTCCCGGTCACGGAAATGAGATTTAGAGTTTGGAATTCCAGATCCAACTTTTGATTCAAGCCAAACTACAGATGTTTTTAAAGTTTTCGACTTAAACTAAGACTTCATTTGCATAATTGTGTCACTGATGGTCTAGTGGCTAGGATTCGGCGCTCTCACTGCTGCGGCCCGGGTTCAATTCCCGGTCAGGAAAATCATATATAAAGTGTTAAATTCCTGGTCAGGGAATTCAAGCTTTAACTTTTAATTCAAGCCAAACTGCAGATGTTTTTAAAGTATTCGACGTAAACTATGACTTCATTTGCATAATTGTGTCCCTGATGGTCTAGTGGCTAGGATTTGGCGCTTTCACCGCCGCGGCCCGGGTTCAATTCCCGGTCAGGGAAATGAGATTTAGAGTTTGGAATTCCAGATCCAACTTTTAATTCAAGCCAAACTGCAGATGTTTTTAAAGTATTCGACTCAAATTATGACTTCATTTGCATAATTGTGTCCCAGATGGTCTAGTGGCTAGGATTTGGCGCTTTCACCGCCGCGGGCCGGGTTCAATTTCCGGTCAGGGAAATGAGATTTAGAGTTTGGAATTCCAGATCCAACTTTTAATTCAAGCAAAACTGCAGATGTTTTTAAAGTTTTCGACTTAAATTAATACTTCATTAGCATAATCATGTCCCTGATGGTCTAGTGGCTAGGATTCGGCGCTCTCACCGCCGCGGCCCGGGTTCAATTCCCGGTCAGGGAAATCAGACATAAAGTGGTAAATTCCTAGTCGGGGAATTGAAGCTCTAAATTTTAATTCAAGCCAAACTACAGATGTTTTTAAAGCATTCGACTTAAACTATGACTCCATTTGCATAATTGTGTCCCTGATGGTCTAGTGGCTAGGATTCGGCGCTCTCACCGCCGCGGCCCGGGTTCAATTCCCGGTCAGGGAAATCAGATATAAAATGTTAAATTCCTAGTCGGGGAATTGAAGCTCTAAATTTTAATTCAAGCCAAACTACAGATGTTTTTAAAGCATTCGACATGAACTATGACTTCATTTGCATAATTGTGTCCCTGATGGTCTAGTGACTAGGATTTGGCGCTTTCACCGGTGCGGCCCAGGTTCAATTCCCGGTCAGGGAAATGAGATTTAGAGTTTGGAATTCCAGATCCAACTTTTAATTCAAGCCAAACTGCAGATGTTTTTAAAGTTTTCGACTTAAACTAAGACTTCATTAGCATAATCATGTCCCTGATGGTCTAGTGGCTAGGATTTGGCGCTTTCACTGCCGCGGCCCGGGTTCAATTCCCGGTCAGGGAAATGAGATTTAGAGTTTGGAATTCCAGATCCAACTTTTAATTCAAGCCAAACTGCAGATGTTTTTAAAGTATTCGACTCAAATTATGACTTCATTTGCATAATTGTGTCCCAGATGGTCTAGTGGCTAGGATTTGGCGCTTTCACCGCCGCGGGCCGGGTTCAATTTCCGGTCAGGGAAATGAGATTTAGAGTTTGGAATTCCAGATCCAACTTTTAATTCAAGCAAAACTGCAGATGTTTTTAAAGTTTTCGACTTAAATTAATACTTCATTAGCATAATCATGTCCCTGATGGTCTAGTGGCTAGGATTCGGCGCTCTCACCGCCGCGGCCCGGGTTCAATTCCCGGTCAGGGAAATCAGACATAAAGTGTTAAATTCCTAGTCGGGGAATTGAAGCTCTAAATTTTAATTCAAGCCAAACTACAGATGTTTTTAAAGCATTCGACTTAAACTAAGACTTCATTTGCATAATTGTGTCACTGATGGTCTAGTGGCTAGGATTCGGCGCTCTCACCGCTGCGGCCCGGGTTCAATTCCCGGTCAGGGAAATCATATATAAAGTGTTAAATTCCTGGTCAGGGAATTCAAGCTTTAACTTTTAATTCAAGCCAAACTGCAGATGTTTTTAAAGTATTCGACGTAAACTATGACTTCGTTTGCATAATTGTGTCCCTGATGGTCTAGTGGCTAGGATTTGGCGCTTTCACCGCCGCGGCCCGGGTTCAATTCCCGGTCAGGGAAATGAGATTTAGAGTTTGGAATTCCAGATCCAACTTTTAATTCAAGCCAAACTGCAGATGTTTTTAAAGTATTCGACTCAAATTATGACTTCATTTGCATAATTGTGTCCCAGATGGTCTAGTGGCTAGGATTTGGCGCTTTCACCGCCGCGGGCCGGGTTCAATTTCCGGTCAGGGAAATGAGATTTAGAGTTTGGAATTCCAGATCCAACTTTTAATTCAAGCAAAACTGCAGATGTTTTTAAAGTTTTCGACTTAAATTAATACTTCATTAGCATAATCATGTCCCTGATGGTCTAGTGGCTAGGATTCGGCGCTCTCACCGCCGCGGCCCGGGTTCAATTCCCGGTCAGGGAAATCAGACATAAAGTGTTAAATTCCTAGTCGGGGAATTGAAGCTCTAAATTTTAATTCAAGCCAAACTACAGATGTTTTTAAAGCATTCGACTTAAACTATGACTCCATTTGCATAATTGTGTCCCTGATGGTCTAGTGGCTAGGATTCGGCGCTCTCACCGCCGCGGCCCGGGTTCAATTCCCGGTCAGGGAAATCAGATATAAAATGTTAAATTCCTAGTCGGGGAATTGAAGCTCTAAATTTTAATTCAAGCCAAACTACAGATGTTTTTAAAGCATTCGACATGAACTATGACTTCATTTGCATAATTGTGTCCCTGATGGTCTAGTGACTAGGATTTGGCGCTTTCACCGCTGCGGCCCAGGTTCAATTCCCGGTCAGGGAAATGAGACTTAGAGTTTGGAATTCCAGATCCAACTTTTAATTCAAGCCAAACTGCAGATGTTTTTAAAGTTTTCGACTTAAACTAAGACTTCATTAGCATAATCATGTCCCTGATGGTCTAGTGGCTAGGATTTGGCGCTTTCACTGCCGCGGCCCGGGTTCAATTCCCGGTCAGGGAAATGAGATTTAGAGTTTGGAATTCCAGATCCAACTTTTAATTCAAGCCAAACTGCAGATGTTTTTAAAGTATTCGACTCAAATTATGACTTCATTTGCATAATTGTGTCCCAGATGGTCTAGTGGCTAGGATTTGGCGCTTTCACCGCCGCGGGCCGGGTTCAATTTCCGGTCAGGGAAATGAGATTTAGAGTTTGGAATTCCAGATCCAACTTTTAATTCAAGCAAAACTGCAGATGTTTTTAAAGTTTTCGACTTAAATTAATACTTCATTAGCATAATCATGTCCCTGATGGTCTAGTGGCTAGGATTCGGCGCTCTCACCGCCGCGGCCCGGGTTCAATTCCCGGTCAGGGAAATCAGACATAAAGTGTTAAATTCCTAGTCGGGGAATTGAAGCTCTAAATTTTAATTCAAGCCAAACTACAGATGTTTTTAAAGCATTCGACTTAAACTATGACTCCATTTGCATAATTGTGTCCCTGATGGTCTAGTGGCTAGGATTTGGCGCTCTCACCGCCGCGGCCCGGGTTCAATTCCCGGTCAGGGAAATCAGATATAAAATGTTAAATTCCTAGTCGGGGAATTGAAGCTCTAAATTTTAATTCAAGCCAAACTACAGATGTTTTTAAAGCATTCGACATGAACTATGACTTCATTTGCATAATTCTGTCCCTGATGGTCTAGTGGCTAGGATTTGGCGCTCTCACCGCCGCGGCCCGGGTTAAATTCCCGGTCACGGAAATGAGATTTAGAGTTTGGAATTCCAGATCCAACTTTTGATTCAAGCCAAACTACAGATGTTTTTAAAGTTTTCGACTTAAACTAAGACTTCATTTGCATAATTGTGTCACTGATGGTCTAGTGGCTAGGATTCGGCGCTCTCACTGCTGCGGCCCGGGTTCAATTCCCGGTCAGGAAAATCATATATAAAGTGTTAAATTCCTGGTCAGGGAATTCAAGCTTTAACTTTTAATTCAAGCCAAACTGCAGATGTTTTTAAAGTATTCGACGTAAACTATGACTTCATTTGCATAATTGTGTCCCTGATGGTCTAGTGGCTAGGATTTGGCGCTTTCACCGCCGCGGCCCGGGTTCAATTCCCGGTCAGGGAAATGAGATTTAGAGTTTGGAATTCCAGATCCAACTTTTAATTCAAGCCAAACTGCAGATGTTTTTAAAGTATTCGACTCAAATTATGACTTCATTTGCATAATTGTGTCCCAGATGGTCTAGTGGCTAGGATTTGGCGCTTTCACCGCCGCGGGCCGGGTTCAATTTCCGGTCAGGGAAATGAGATTTAGAGTTTGGAATTCCAGATCCAACTTTTAATTCAAGCAAAACTGCAGATGTTTTTAAAGTTTTCGACTTAAATTAATACTTCATTAGCATAATCATGTCCCTGATGGTCTAGTGGCTAGGATTCGGCGCTCTCACCGCCGCGGCCCGGGTTCAATTCCCGGTCAGGGAAATCAGACATAAAGTGGTAAATTCCTAGTCGGGGAATTGAAGCTCTAAATTTTAATTCAAGCCAAACTACAGATGTTTTTAAAGCATTCGACTTAAACTATGACTCCATTTGCATAATTGTGTCCCTGATGGTCTAGTGGCTAGGATTCGGCGCTCTCACCGCCGCGGCCCGGGTTCAATTCCCGGTCAGGGAAATCAGATATAAAATGTTAAATTCCTAGTCGGGGAATTGAAGCTCTAAATTTTAATTCAAGCCAAACTACAGATGTTTTTAAAGCATTCGACATGAACTATGACTTCATTTGCATAATTGTGTCCCTGATGGTCTAGTGACTAGGATTTGGCGCTTTCACCGGTGCGGCCCAGGTTCAATTCCCGGTCAGGGAAATGAGATTTAGAGTTTGGAATTCCAGATCCAACTTTTAATTCAAGCCAAACTGCAGATGTTTTTAAAGTTTTCGACTTAAACTAAGACTTCATTAGCATAATCATGTCCCTGATGGTCTAGTGGCTAGGATTTGGCGCTTTCACTGCCGCGGCCCGGGTTCAATTCCCGGTCAGGGAAATGAGATTTAGAGTTTGGAATTCCAGATCCAACTTTTAATTCAAGCCAAACTGCAGATGTTTTTAAAGTATTCGACTCAAATTATGACTTCATTTGCATAATTGTGTCCCAGATGGTCTAGTGGCTAGGATTTGGCGCTTTCACCGCCGCGGGCCGGGTTCAATTTCCGGTCAGGGAAATGAGATTTAGAGTTTGGAATTCCAGATCCAACTTTTAATTCAAGCAAAACTGCAGATGTTTTTAAAGTTTTCGACTTAAATTAATACTTCATTAGCATAATCATGTCCCTGATGGTCTAGTGGCTAGGATTCGGCGCTCTCACCGCCGCGGCCCGGGTTCAATTCCCGGTCAGGGAAATCAGACATAAAGTGTTAAATTCCTAGTCGGGGAATTGAAGCTCTAAATTTTAATTCAAGCCAAACTACAGATGTTTTTAAAGCATTCGACTTAAACTATGACTCCATTTGCATAATTGTGTCCCTGATGGTCTAGTGGCTAGGATTTGGCGCTCTCACCGCCGCGGCCCGGGTTCAATTCCCGGTCAGGGAAATCAGATATAAAATGTTAAATTCCTAGTCGGGGAATTGAAGCTCTAAATTTTAATTCAAGTCAAACTACAGATGTTTTTAAAGCATTCGACATGAACTATGACTTCATTTGCATAATTCTGTCCCTGATGGTCTAGTGGCTAGGATTTGGCGCTCTCACCGCCGCGGCCCGGGTTAAATTCCCGGTCACGGAAATGAGATTTAGAGTTTGGAATTCCAGATCCAACTTTTGATTCAAGCCAAACTACAGATGTTTTTAAAGTTTTCGACTTAAACTAAGACTTCATTTGCATAATTGTGTCACTGATGGTCTAGTGGCTAGGATTCGGCGCTCTCACTGCTGCGGCCCGGGTTCAATTCCCGGTCAGGAAAATCATATATAAAGTGTTAAATTCCTGGTCAGGGAATTCAAGCTTTAACTTTTAATTCAAGCCAAACTGCAGATGTTTTTAAAGTATTCGACGTAAACTATGACTTCATTTGCATAATTGTGTCCCTGATGGTCTAGTGGCTAGGATTTGGCGCTTTCACCGCCGCGGCCCGGGTTCAATTCCCGGTCAGGGAAATGAGATTTAGAGTTTGGAATTCCAGATCCAACTTTTAATTCAAGCCAAACTACAGATGTTTTTAAAGTTTTCGACTTAAACTAAGACTTCATTTGCATAATTGTGTCACTGATGGTCCAGTGGCTAGGATTCGGCGCTCTCACCGCTGCGGCCCGGGTTCAATTCCCGGTCAGGGAAATCATATATAAAGTGTTAAATTCCTGGTCAGGGAATTCAAGCTTTAACTTTTAATTCAAGCCAAACTGCAGATGTTTTTAAAGTATTCGACGTAAACTATGACTTCATTTGCATAATTGTGTCCCTGATGGTCTAGTGGCTAGGATTTGGCGCTTTCACCGCCGCGGCCCGGGTTCAATTCCCGGTCAGGGAAATGAGATTTAGAGTTTGGAATTCCAGATCCAACTTTTAATTCAAGCCAAACTGCAGATGTTTTTAAAGTATTCGACTCAAATTATGACTTCATTAGCATAATCATGTCCCTGATGGTCTAGTGGCTAGGATTTGGCGCTTTCACCGCCGCGGCCCGGGTTAAATTCCCGGTCAGGGAAATCAGATATAAAGTAGTAAATTCCTGGTCAGGAAATTCCAGCTTTAACTTTTAATTCAAGCCAAACTGCAGATGTTTTTAAATTATTTGACTCAAACTATGACTTCATTTGCATAATTGTGTCCCTGATGGTCTAGTGGCTAGGATTCGGCGCTCTCACCGCCGCGGCCCGGGTTCAATTCCCGGTCAGGGAAATCAGATATAAAATGTTAAATTCCTAGTCGGGGAATTGTAACTCTAAATTTTAATTCAAGCCAAACTACAGATGTTTTTAAAGCATTCGACATGAACTATGACTTCATTTGCATAATTGTGTCCCTGATGGTCTAGTGGCTAGGATTCGGCGCTCTCACCGCCGCGGCCCGGGTTCAATTCCCGGTCAGGGAAATCAGATATAAAGTGTTAAATTCCTGGTCAGGGAATTCAAGCTTTAACTTTTAATTCAAGCCAAACTGCAGATGTTTTTAAAGTATTCGACGTAAACTATGACTTCATTTGCATAATTGTGTCCCTGATGGTCTAGTGGCTAGGATTTGGCGCTTTCACCGCCGCGGCCCGGGTTCAATTCCCGGTCAGGGAAATGAGATTTAGAGTTTGGAATTCCAGATCCAACTTTTAATTCAAGCCAAACTGCAGATGTTTTTAAAGTATTCGACTCAAATTATGACTTCATTTGCATAATTGTGTCCCAGATGGTCTAGTGGCTAGGATTTGGCGCTTTCACCGCCGCGGCCCGGGTTCAATTTCCGGTCAGGGAAATGAGATTTAGAGTTTGGAATTCCAGATCCAACTTTTAATTCAAGCAAAACTGCAGATGTTTTTAAAGTTTTCGACTTAAATTAATACTTCATTAGCATAATCATGTCCCTGATGGTCTAGTGGCTAGGATTCGGCGCTCTCACCGCCGCGGCCCGGGTTCAATTCCCGGTCAGGGAAATCAGATATAAAGTGGTAAATTCCTGGTCAGGAAATTCCAGCTTTAACTTTTAATTCAAGCCAAACTGCAGATGTTTTTAAATTATTTGATTCAAACTATGACTTCATTTGCATAATTGTGTCCCTGATGGTCTAGTGGCTAGGATTCGGCGCTCTCACCGCCGCGGCCCGGGTTCAATTCCCGGTCAGGGAAATCAGATATAAAATGTTAAATTCCTAGTCGGGGAATTGAAGCTCTAAATTTTAATTCAAGCCAAACTACAGATGTTTTTAAAGCATTCGACATGAACTATGACTTCATTTGCATAATTCTGTCCCTGATGGTCTAGTGGCTAGGATTCGGCGCTCTCACCGCCGCGGCCCGGGTTAAATTCCCGGTCACGGAAATGAGATTTAGAGTTTGGAATTCCAGATCCAACTTTTAATTCAAGCCAAACTGCAGATGTTTTTAAAGTTTTCGACTTAAACTAAGACTTCATTAGCATAATCATGTCCCTGATGGTCTAGTGGCTAGGATTTGGCGCTTTCACCGCCGCGGCCCGGGTTAAATTCCCGGTCACGGAAATGAGATTTAGAGTTTGGAATTCCAGATCCAACTTTTGATTCAAGCCAAACTACAGATGTTTTTAAAGTTTTCGACTTAAACTAAGACTTCATTTGCATAATTGTGTCACTGATGGTCTAGTGGCTAGGATTCGGCGCTCTCACCGCTGCGGCCTGGGTTCAATTCCCGGTCAGGGAAATCATATATAAAGTGTTATATTCCTGGTCAGGGAATTCAAGCTTTAACTTTTAATTCAAGCCAAACTTCAGATGTTTTTAAAGTATTCGACATAAACTATGACTTCATTTGCATAATTGTGTCCCTGATGGTCTAGTGGCTAGGATTTGGCGCTTTCACCGCCGCGGCCCGGGTTCAATTCCCGGTCAGGGAAATGAGATTTAGAGTTTGGAATTCCAGATCCAACTTTTAATTCAAGCCAAACTGCAGATGTTTTTAAAGTATTCGACTCAAACTATGACTTCATTTGCATAATTGTGTCCCTGATGGTCTAGTGGCTAGGATTCGGCGCTCTCACCGCCGCGGCCCGGGTTCAATTCCCGGTCAGGGAAATCAGATATAAAATGTTAAATTCCTAGTCGGGGAATTGTAACTCTAAATTTTAATTCAAGCCAAACTACAGATGTTTTTAAAGCATTCGACATGAACTATGACTTCATTTGCATAATTGTGTCCCTGATGGTCTAGTGGCTAGGATTCGGCGCTCTCACCGCCGCGGCCCGGGTTCAATTCCCGGTCAGGGAAATCAGATATAAAGTGTTAAATTCCTGGTCAGGGAATTCAAGCTTTAACTTTTAATTCAAGCCAAACTGCAGATGTTTTTAAAGTATTCGACGTAAACTATGACTTCATTCGCATAATTGTGTCCCTGATGGTCTAGTGGCTAGGATTTGGCGCTTTCACCGCCGCGGCCCGGGTTCAATTCCCGGTCAGGGAAATGAGATTTAGAGTTTGGAATTCCAGATCCAACTTTTAATTCAAGCCAAACTGCAGATGTTTTTAAAGTATTCGACTCAAATTATGACTTCATTTGCATAATTGTGTCCCAGATGGTCTAGTGGCTAGGATTTGGCGCTTTCACCGCCGCGGCCCGGGTTCAATTTCCGGTCAGGGAAATGAGATTTAGAGTTTGGAATTCCAGATCCAACTTTTAATTCAAGCAAAACTGCAGATGTTTTTAAAGTTTTCGACTTAAATTAATACTTCATTAGCATAATCATGTCCCTGATGGTCTAGTGGCTAGGATTCGGCGCTCTCACCGCCGCGGCCCGGGTTCAATTCCCGGTCAGGGAAATCAGATATAAAGTGGTAAATTCCTGGTCAGGAAATTCCAGCTTTAACTTTTAATTCAAGCCAAACTGCAGATGTTTTTAAATTATTTGATTCAAACTATGACTTCATTTGCATAATTGTGTCCCTGATGGTCTAGTGGCTAGGATTCGGCGCTCTCACCGCCGCGGCCCGGGTTCAATTCCCGGTCAGGGAAATCAGATATAAAATGTTAAATTCCTAGTCGGGGAATTGAAGCTCTAAATTTTAATTCAAGCCAAACTACAGATGTTTTTAAAGCATTCGACATGAACTATGACTTCATTTGCATAATTCTGTCCCTGATGGTCTAGTGGCTAGGATTCGGCGCTCTCACCGCCGCGGCCCGGGTTAAATTCCCGGTCACGGAAATGAGATTTAGAGTTTGGAATTCCAGATCCAACTTTTAATTCAAGCCAAACTGCAGATGTTTTTAAAGTTTTCGACTTAAACTAAGACTTCATTAGCATAATCATGTCCCTGATGGTCTAGTGGCTAGGATTTGGCGCTTTCACCGCCGCGGCCCGGGTTAAATTCCCGGTCACGGAAATGAGATTTAGAGTTTGGAATTCCAGATCCAACTTTTGATTCAAGCCAAACTACAGATGTTTTTAAAGTTTTCGACTTAAACTAAGACTTCATTTGCATAATTGTGTCACTGATGGTCTAGTGGCTAGGATTCGGCGCTCTCACCGCTGCGGCCTGGGTTCAATTCCCGGTCAGGGAAATCATATATAAAGTGTTATATTCCTGGTCAGGGAATTCAAGCTTTAACTTTTAATTCAAGCCAAACTTCAGATGTTTTTAAAGTATTCGACGTAAACTATGACTTCATTTGCATAATTGTGTCCCTGATGGTCTAGTGGCTAGGATTTGGCGCTTTCACCGCCGCGGCCCGGGTTCAATTCCCGGTCAGGGAAATGAGATTTAGAGTTTGGAATTCCAGATCCAACTTTTAATTCAAGCCAAACTGCAGATGTTTTTAAAGTATTCGACTCAAATTATGACTTCATTTGCATAATTGTGTCCCAGATGGTCTAGTGGCTAGGATTTGGCGCTTTCACCGCCGCGGCCCGGGTTCAATTTCCGGTCAGGGAAATGAGATTTAGAGTTTGGAATTCCAGATCCAACTTTTAATTCAAGCAAAACTGCAGATGTTTTTAAAGTTTTCGACTTAAATTAATACTTCATTAGCATAATCATGTCCCTGATGGTCTAGTGGCTAGGATTCGGCGCTCTCACCGCCGCGGCCCGGGTTCAATTCCCGGTCAGGGAAATCAGATATAAAGTGGTAAATTCCTGGTCAGGAAATTCCAGCTTTAACTTTTAATTCAAGCCAAACTGCAGATGTTTTTAAATTATTTGACTCAAACTATGACTTCATTTGCATAATTGTGTCCCTGATGGTCTAGTGGCTAGGATTCGGCGCTCTCACCGCCGCGGCCCGGGTTCAATTCCCGGTCAGGGAAATCAGATATAAAATGTTAAATTCCTAGTCGGGGAATTGAAGCTCTAAATTTTAATTCAAGCCAAACTACAGATGTTTTTAAAGCATTCGACATGAACTATGACTTCATTTGCATAATTCTGTCCCTGATGGTCTAGTGGCTAGGATTCGGCGCTCTCACCGCCGCGGCCCGGGTTAAATTCCCGGTCATGGAAATGAGATTTAGAGTTTGGAATTCCAGATCCAACTTTTAATTCAAGCAAAACTGCAGATGTTTTTAAAGTTTTCGACTTAAATTAATACTTCATTAGCATAATCATGTCCCTGATGGTCTAGTGGCTAGGATTCGGCGCTCTCACCGCCGTGGCCCGGGTTCAATTCCCGGTCAGGGAAATCTGATATAAAGTGGTAAATTCCTGGTCAGGAAATTCCAGCTTTAACTTTTAATTCAAGCCAAACTGCAGATGTTTTTAAATTATTTGACTCAAACTATGACTTCATTTGCATAATTGTGTCCCTGATGGTCTAGTGGCTAGGATTCGGCGCTCTCACCGCCGCGGCCCGGGTTCAATTCCCGGTCAGGGAAATCAGATATAAAATGTTAAATTCCTAGTCGGGGAATTGAAGCTCTAAATTTTAATTCAAGCCAAACAGCAGATGTTTTTAAAGCATTCGACATGAACTATGACTTAATTTGCATAATTGTGTCCCTGATGGTCTAGTGACTAGGATTTGGCGCTTTCACCGCTGCGGCCCAGGTTCAATTCCCGGTCAGGGAAATGAGACTTAGAGTTTGGAATTCCAGATCCAACTTTTAATTCAAGCCAAACTGCAGATGTTTTTAAAGTTTTCGACTTAAACTAAGACTTCATTAGCATAATCATGTCCCTGATGGTCTAGTGGCTAGGATTTGGCGTTTTCACCGCCGCGGCCCGGGTTAAATTCCCGGTCACGAAAATGAGATTTAGAGTTTGGAATTCCAGATCCAACTTTTGATTCAAGCCAAACTACAGATGTTTTTAAATTATTTGACTCAAACTATGACTTCATTTGCATAATTGTGTCCCTGATGGTCTAGTGGCTAGGATTCGGCGCTCTCACCGCCGCGGCCCGGGTTCAATTCCCGGTCAGGGAAATCAGATATAAAATGTTAAATTCCTAGTCGGGGAATTGAAGCTCTAAATTTTAATTCAAGCCAAACTGCAGATGTTTTTAAAGCATTCGACATGAACTATGACTTCATTTGCATAATTGTGTCCCTGATGGTCTAGTGACTAGGATTTGGCGCTTTCACCGCTGCGGCCCAGGTTCAATTCCCGGTCAGGGAAATGAGACTTAGAGTTTGGAATTCCAGATCCAACTTTTAATTCAAGCCAAACTGCAGATGTTTTTAAAGTTTTCGACTTAAACTAAGACTTCATTAGCATAATCATGTCCCTGATGGTCTAGTGGCTAGGATTTGGCGCTTTCACCGCCGCGGCCCGGGTTAAATTCCCGGTCACGAAAATGAGATTTAGAGTTTGGAATTCCAGATCCAACTTTTGATTCAAGCCAAACTACAGATGTTTTTAAAGTTTTCGACTTAAACTAAGACTTCATTTGCATAATTGTGTCACTGATGGTCTAGTGGCTAGGATTCGGCGCTCTCACCGCTGCGGCCCGGGTTCAATTCCCGGTCAGGGAAATCATATATAAAGTGTTAAATTCCTGGTCAGGGAATTCAAGCTTTAACTTTTAATTCAAGCCAAACTGCAGATGTTTTTAAAGTATTCGACGTAAACTATGACTTCATTTGCATAATTGTGTCCCTGATGGTCTAGTGGCTAGGATTTGGCGCTTTCACCGCCGCGGCCAGGGCTCAATTCCCGGTCAGGGAAATGAGATTTAGAGTTTGGAATTCCAGATCCAACTTTTAATTCAAGCCAAACTGCAGATGTTTTTAAAGTATTCGACTCAAATTATGACTTCATTTGCATAATTGTGTCCCAGATGGTCTAGTGGCTAGGATTTGGCGCTTTCACCGCCGCGGGCCGGGTTCAATTTCCGGTCAGGGAAATGAGATTTAGAGTTTGGAATTCCAGATCCAACTTTTAATTCAAGCAAAACTGCAGATGTTTTTAAAGTTTTCGACTTAAATTAATACTTCATTAGCATAATCATGTCCCTGATGGTCTAGTGGCTAGGATTCGGCGCTCTCACCGCCGCGGCCAGGGTTCAATTCCCGGTCAGGGAAATCAGACATAAAGTGTTAAATTCCTAGTTGGGGAATTGAAGCTCTAAATTTTAATTCAAGCCAAACTACAGATGTTTTTAAAGCATTCGACTTAAACTATGACTCCATTTGCATAATTGTGTCCCTGATGGTCTAGTGGCTAGGATTTGGTGCTTTCACGGCCGCGGCCCGAGTTCAATTCCCAGTCAGGGAAATGAGATTTAGAGTTTGGAATTCCAGATCCAACTTTTAATTCAAGCAAAACTGCAGATGTTTTTAAAGTTTTCGACTTAAACTAAGACTTCATTAGCATAATCATGTCCCTGATGGTCTAGTGGCTAGGATTTGGCGCTTTCGCCGCCGCGGCCCGGGTTCAATTCCCGGTCAGGGAAATCAGATATAAAGTGTTAAATTCCTGGTCTGGGAATTACAGCTTTAACTTTTAATTCAAGCCAAACTGCAGATGTTTTTAAAGTTTTCGACTCAAATTATGACTTCATTTGCATAATTGTGTCCCAGATGGTCTAGTGGCTAGGATTTGGCGCTTTCACCGCCGCGGCCCGCGTTCAATTCCCGGTCAGGGAAATCAGATATAAATTGTTAAATTCCTGGTCAGGGAATTCCAGCTTTAACTTTTAATTCAAGCCAAACTGCAGATGTTTTTAAAGCATTCGACTTAAACTAAGACTTCATTAGCATAATCATGTCCCTGATGGTCTAGTGGCTAGGATTCGGCGCTCTCACCGCCGCGGCCCGGGTTCAATTCCCGGTCAGGGAAATCAGATATAAAGTGTTAAATTCCTAGTCGGGGAATTGAAGCTCTAAATTTTAATTCAAGCCAAACTACAGATGTTTTTAAAGCATTCGACTTAAACTATGACTCCATTTGCATAAATGTGTCCCTGATGGTCTAGTGGCTAGGATTTGGCGCTTTCACCGCCGCGGCCCGAGTTCAATTCCCGGTCAGGGAAATGAGATTTAGAGTTTGCAATTCCAGATCCAACTTTTAATACAAGCCAAACTGCAGATGTTTTTAAAGTTTTCGACTTAAACTAAGACTTCATTTGCATAATTGTGTCCCTGATGGTCTAGTGGCTAGGATTCGGCGCTCTCACCGCCGCGGCCCGGGTTCAATTCCCGGTCAGGGAAATCAGATATAAAATGTTAAATTCCTAGTCGGGGAATTGAAGCTCTAAATTTTAATTCAAGCCAAACTGCAGATGTTTTTAAAGCATTCGACATGAACTATGACTTCATTTGCATAATTGTGTCCCTGATGGTCTAGTGACTAGGATTTGGCGCTTTCACCGCTGCGGCCCAGGTTCAATTCCCGGTCAGGGAAATGAGACTTAGAGTTTGGAATTCCAGATCCAACTTTTAATTCAAGCCAAACTGCAGATGTTTTTAAAGTTTTCGACTTAAACTAAGACTTCATTTGCATAATTGTGTCCCTGATGGTCTAGTGGCTAGGATTTGGCGCTTTCACCGCCGCGGCCCGGGTTCAATTCCCGGTCAGGGAAATGAGATTTAGAGTTTGGAATTCCAGATCCAACTTTTAATTCAAGCCAAACTGCAGATGTTTTTAAAGTATTCGAGTCAAATTATGACTTCATTTGCATAATTGTGTCCCAGATGGTCTAGTGGCTAGGATTTGGCGCTTTCACCGCCGCGGCCCGGGTTCAATTTCCGGTCAGGGAAATGAGATTTAGAGTTTGGAATTCCAGATCCAACTTTTAATTCAAGCAAAACTGCAGATGTTTTTAAAGTTTTCGACTTAAATTAATACTTCATTAGCATAATCATGTCCCTGATGGTCTAGTGGCTAGGATTCGGCGCTCTCCCCGCCGCGGCCCGGGTTCAATTCCCGGTCAGGGAAATCAGATATAAAGTGGTAAATTCCTGGTCAGGAAATTCCGGCTTTAACTTTTAATTCAAGCCAAACTGCAGATGTTTTTAAATTATTTGACTCAAACTATGACTTCATTTGCATAATTGTGTCCCTGATGGTCTAGTGGCTAGGATTCGGCGCTCTCACCGCCGCGGCCCGGGTTCAATTCCCGGTCAGGGAAATCAGATATAAAATGTTAAATTCCTAGTCGGGGAATTGAAGCTCTAAATTTTAATTCAAGCCAAACTGCAGATGTTTTTAAAGCATTCGACATGAACTATGACTTAATTTGCATAATTGTGTCCCTGATGGTCTAGTGACTAGGATTTGGCGCTTTCACCGCTGCGGCCCAGGTTCAATTCCCGGTCAGGGAAATGAGACTTAGAGTTTGGAATTCCAGATCCAACTTTTAATTCAAGCCAAACTGCAGATGTTTTTAAAGTTTTCGACTTAAACTAAGACTTCATTAGCATAATCATGTCCCTGATGGTCTAGTGGCTAGGATTTGGCGTTTTCACCGCCGCGGCCCGGGTTAAATTCCCGGTCACGAAAATGAGATTTAGAGTTTGGAATTCCAGATCCAACTTTTGATTCAAGCCAAACTACAGATGTTTTTAAATTATTTGACTCAAACTATGACTTCATTTGCATAATTGTGTCCCTGATGGTCTAGTGGCTAGGATTCGGCGCTCTCACCGCCGCGGCCCGGGTTCAATTCCCGGTCAGGGAAATCAGATATAAAATGTTAAATTCCTAGTCGGGGAATTGAAGCTCTAAATTTTAATTCAAGCCAAACTGCAGATGTTTTTAAAGCATTCGACATGAACTATGACTTCATTTGCATAATTGTGTCCCTGATGGTCTAGTGACTAGGATTTGGCGCTTTCACCGCTGCGGCCCAGGTTCAATTCCCGGTCAGGGAAATGAGACTTAGAGTTTGGAATTCCAGATCCAACTTTTAATTCAAGCCAAACTGCAGATGTTTTTAAAGTTTTCGACTTAAACTAAGACTTCATTAGCATAATCATGTCCCTGATGGTCTAGTGGCTAGGATTTGGCGTTTTCACCGCCGCGGCCCGGGTTAAATTCCCGGTCACGAAAATGAGATTTAGAGTTTGGAATTCCAGATCCAACTTTTGATTCAAGCCAAACTACAGATGTTTTTAAATTATTTGACTCAAACTATGACTTCATTTGCATAATTGTGTCCCTGATGGTCTAGTGGCTAGGATTCGGCGCTCTCACCGCCGCGGCCCGGGTTCAATTCCCGGTCAGGGAAATCAGATATAAAATGTTAAATTCCTAATCGGGGAATTGAAGCTCTAAATTTTAATTCAAGCCAAACTGCAGATGTTTTTAAAGCATTCGACATGAACTATGACTTCATTTGCATAATTGTGTCCCTGATGGTCTAGTGACTAGGATTTGGCGCTTTCACCGCTGCGGCCCAGGTTCAATTCCCGGTCAGGGAAATGAGACTTAGAGTTTGGAATTCCAGATCCAACTTTTAATTCAAGCCAAACTGCAGATGTTTTTAAAGTTTTCGACTTAAACTAAGACTTCATTAGCATAATCATGTCCCTGATGGTCTAGTGGCTAGGATTTGGCGCTTTCACCGCCGCGGCCCGGGTTAAATTCCCGGTCACGAAAATGAGATTTAGAGTTTGGAATTCCAGATCCAACTTTTGATTCAAGCCAAACTGCAGATGTTTTTAAAGTTTTCGACTCAAATTATGACTTCATTTGCATAATTGTGTCCCAGATGGTCTAGTGGCTAGGATTTGGCGCTTTCACCGCCGCGGCCCGCGTTCAATTCCCGGTCAGGGAAATCAGATATAAATTGTTAAATTCCTGGTCAGGGAATTCCAGCTTTAACTTTTAATTCAAGCCAAACTGCAGATGTTTTTAAAGCATTCGACTTAAACTAAGACTTCATTAGCATAATCATGTCCCTGATGGTCTAGTGGCTAGGATTCGGCGCTCTCACTGCCGCGGCCCGGGTTCAATTCCCGGTCAGGGAAATCAGATATAAAGTGTTAAATTCCTAGTCGGGGAATTGAAGCTCTAAATTTTAATTCAAGCCAAACTACAGATGTTTTTAAAGCATTCGACTTAAACTATGACTCCATTTGCATAAATGTGTCCCTGATGGTCTAGTGGCTAGGATTTGGCGCTTTCACCGCCGCGGCCCGAGTTCAATTCCCGGTCAGGGAAATGAGATTTAGAGTTTGCAATTCCAGATCCAACTTTTAATACAAGCCAAACTGCAGATGTTTTTAAAGTTTTCGACTTAAACTAAGACTTCATTTGCATAATTGTGTCCCTGATGGTCTAGTGGCTAGGATTCGGCGCTCTCACCGCCGCGGCCCGGGTTCAATTCCCGGTCAGGGAAATCAGATATAAAATGTTAAATTCCTAGTCGGGGAATTGAAGCTCTAAATTTTAATTCAAGCCAAACTGCAGATGTTTTTAAAGCATTCGACATGAACTATGACTTCATTTGCATAATTGTGTCCCTGATGGTCTAGTGACTAGGATTTGGCGCTTTCACCGCTGCGGCCCAGGTTCAATTCCCGGTCAGGGAAATGAGACTTAGAGTTTGGAATTCCAGATCCAACTTTTAATTCAAGCCAAACTGCAGATGTTTTTAAAGTTTTCGACTTAAACTAAGACTTCATTAGCATAATCATGTCCCTGATGGTCTAGTGGCTAGGATTTGGCGCTTTCACCGCCGCGGCCCGGGTTAAATTCCCGGTCACGAAAATGAGATTTAGAGTTTGGAATTCCAGATCCAACTTTTGATTCAAGCCAAACTACAGATGTTTTTAAAGTTTTCGACTTAAACTAAGACTTCATTTGCATAATTGTGTCCCTGATGGTCTAGTGGCTAGGATTTGGCGCTTTCACAGCCGCGGCCCGAGTTCAATTCCCGGTCAGGGAAATGAGATTTAGAGTTTGCAATTCCAGATCCAACTTTTAATACAAGCCAAACTGCAGATGTTTTTAAAGTTTTCGACTCAAATTATGACTTCATTTGCATAATTGTGTCCCAGATGGTCTAGTGGCTAGGATTCGGCGCTCTCACCGCTGCGGCCCGGGTTCAATTCCCGGTCAGGGAAATCAGATATAAAATGTTAAATTCCTAGTCGTGGAATTGAAGCTCTAAATTTTAATTCAAGCCAAACTACAGATGTTTTTAAAGCATTCGACATGAACTATGACTTCATTTGCATAATTGTGTCCCTGATGGTCTAGTGGCTAGGATTCGGCGCTCTCACCGCCGCGGCCCGGGTTCAATTCCCGGTCAGTGAAATCAGATATAAAATGTTAAATTCCTAGTCGGGGAATTGAAGCTCTAAATTTTAATTCAAGCCAAACTACAGATGTTTTTAAAGCATTCGACATGAACTATGACTTCATTTGCATAATTCTGTCCCTGATGGTCTAGTGGCTAGGATTCGGCGCTCTCACCGCCGCGGCCCGGGTTAAATTCCCGGTCATGGAAATGAGATTTAGAGTTTGGAATTCCAGATCCAACTTTTAATTCAAGCAAAACTGCAGATGTTTTTAAAGTTTTCGACTTAAATTAATACTTCATTAGCATAATCATGTCCCTGATGGTCTAGTGGCTAGGATTCGGCGCTCTCACCGCCGCGGCCCGGGTTCAATTCCCGGTCAGGGAAATCAGATATAAAGTGGTAAATTCCTGGTCAGGAAATTCCAGCTTTAACTTTTAATTCAAGCCAAACTGCAGATGTTTTTAAATTATTTGACTCAAACTATGACTTCATTTGCATAATTGTGTCCCTGATGGTCTAGTGGCTAGGATTCGGCGCTCTCATCGCCGCGGCCCGGGTTCAATTCCCGGTCAGGGAAATCAGATATAAAATGTTAAATTCCTAGTCGGGGAATTGAAGCTCTAAATTTTAATTCAAGCCAAACTGCAGATGTTTTTAAAGCATTCGACATGAACTATGACTTAATTTGCATAATTGTGTCCCTGATGGTCTAGTGACTAGGATTTGGCGCTTTCACCGCTGCGGCCCAGGTTCAATTCCCGGTCAGGGAAATGAGACTTAGAGTTTGGAATTCCAGATCCAACTTTTAATTCAAGCCAAACTGCAGATGTTTTTAAAGTTTTCGACTTAAACTAAGACTTCATTAGCATAATCATGTCCCTGATGGTCTAGTGGCTAGGATTTGGCGTTTTCACCGCCGCGGCCCGGGTTAAATTCCCGGTCACGAAAATGAAATTTAGAGTTTGGAATTCCAGATCCAACTTTTGATTCAAGCCAAACTACAGATGTTTTTAAATTATTTGACTCAAACTATGACTTCATTTGCATAATTGTGTCCCTGATGGTCTAGTGGCTAGGATTCGGCGCTCTCACCGCCGCGGCCCGGGTTCAATTCCCGGTCAGGGAAATCAGATATAAAATGTTAAATTCCTAGTCGGGGAATTGAAGCTCTAAATTTTAATTCAAGCCAAACTGCAGATGTTTTTAAAGCATTCGACATGAACTATGACTTCATTTGCATAATTGTGTCCCTGATGGTCTAGTGACTAGGATTTGGCGCTTTCACCGCTGCGGCCCAGGTTCAATTCCCGGTCAGGGAAATGAGACTTAGAGTTTGGAATTCCAGATCCAACTTTTAATTCAAGCCAAACTGCAGATGTTTTTAAAGTTTTCGACTTAAACTAAGACTTCATTAGCATAATCATGTCCCTGATGGTCTAGTGGCTAGGATTTGGCGCTTTCACCGCCGCGGCCCGGGTTAAATTCCCGGTCACGAAAATGAGATTTAGAGTTTGGAATTCCAGATCCAACTTTTGATTCAAGCCAAACTACAGATGTTTTTAAAGTTTTCGACTTAAACTAAGACTTCATTTGCATAATTGTGTCACTGATGGTCTAGTGGCTAGGATTCGGCGCTCTCACCGCTGCGGCCCGGGTTCAATTCCCGGTCAGGGAAATCATATATAAAGTGTTAAATTCCTGGTCAGGGAATTCAAGCTTTAACTTTTAATTCAAGCCAAACTGCAGATGTTTTTAAAGTATTCGACGTAAACTATGACTTCATTTGCATAATTGTGTCCCTGATGGTCTAGTGGCTAGGATTTGGCGCTTTCACCGCCGCGGCCAGGGCTCAATTCCCGGTCAGGGAAATGAGATTTAGAGTTTGGAATTCCAGATCCAACTTTTAATTCAAGCCAAACTGCAGATGTTTTTAAAGTATTCGACTCAAATTATGACTTCATTTGCATAATTGTGTCCCAGATGGTCTAGTGGCTAGGATTTGGCGCTTTCACCGCCGCGGGCCGGGTTCAATTTCCGGTCAGGGAAATGAGATTTAGAGTTTGGAATTCCAGATCCAACTTTTAATTCAAGCAAAACTGCAGATGTTTTTAAAGTTTTCGACTTAAATTAATACTTCATTAGCATAATCATGTCCCTGATGGTCTAGTGGCTAGGATTCGGCGCTCTCACCGCCGCGGCCAGGGTTCAATTCCCGGTCAGGGAAATCAGACATAAAGTGTTAAATTCCTAGTTGGGGAATTGAAGCTCTAAATTTTAATTCAAGCCAAACTACAGATGTTTTTAAAGCATTCGACTTAAACTATGACTCCATTTGCATAATTGTGTCCCTGATGGTCTAGTGGCTAGGATTTGGTGCTTTCACGGCCGCGGCCCGAGTTCAATTCCCAGTCAGGGAAATGAGATTTAGAGTTTGGAATTCCAGATCCAACTTTTAATTCAAGCAAAACTGCAGATGTTTTTAAAGTTTTCGACTTAAACTAAGACTTCATTAGCATAATCATGTCCCTGATGGTCTAGTGGCTAGGATTTGGCGCTTTCGCCGCCGCGGCCCGGGTTCAATTCCCGGTCAGGGAAATCAGATATAAAGTGTTAAATTCCTGGTCTGGGAATTCCAGCTTTAACTTTTAATTCAAGCCAAACTGCAGATGTTTTTAAAGTTTTCGACTCAAATTATGACTTCATTTGCATAATTGTGTCCCAGATGGTCTAGTGGCTAGGATTTGGCGCTTTCACCGCCGCGGCCCGCGTTCAATTCCCGGTCAGGGAAATCAGATATAAATTGTTAAATTCCTGGTCAGGGAATTCCAGCTTTAACTTTTAATTCAAGCCAAACTGCAGATGTTTTTAAAGCATTCGACTTAAACTAAGACTTCATTAGCATAATCATGTCCCTGATGGTCTAGTGGCTAGGATTCGGCGCTCTCACCGCCGCGGCCCGGGTTCAATTCCCGGTCAGGGAAATCAGATATAAAGTGTTAAATTCCTAGTCGGGGAATTGAAGCTCTAAATTTTAATTCAAGCCAAACTACAGATGTTTTTAAAGCATTCGACTTAAACTATGACTCCATTTGCATAAATGTGTCCCTGATGGTCTAGTGGCTAGGATTTGGCGCTTTCACCGCCGCGGCCCGAGTTCAATTCCCGGTCAGGGAAATGAGATTTAGAGTTTGCAATTCCAGATCCAACTTTTAATACAAGCCAAACTGCAGATGTTTTTAAAGTTTTCGACTTAAACTAAGACTTCATTTGCATAATTGTGTCCCTGATGGTCTAGTGGCTAGGATTCGGCGCTCTCACCGCCGCGGCCCGGGTTCAATTCCCGGTCAGGGAAATCAGATATAAAATGTTAAATTCCTAGTCGGGGAATTGAAGCTCTAAATTTTAATTCAAGCCAAACTGCAGATGTTTTTAAAGCATTCGACATGAACTATGACTTCATTTGCATAATTGTGTCCCTGATGGTCTAGTGACTAGGATTTGGCGCTTTCACCGCTGCGGCCCAGGTTCAATTCCCGGTCAGGGAAATGAGACTTAGAGTTTGGAATTCCAGATCCAACTTTTAATTCAAGCCAAACTGCAGATGTTTTTAAAGTTTTCGACTTAAACTAAGACTTCATTTGCATAATTGTGTCCCTGATGGTCTAGTGGCTAGGATTTGGCGCTTTCACCGCCGCGGCCCGGGTTCAATTCCCGGTCAGGGAAATGAGATTTAGAGTTTGGAATTCCAGATCCAACTTTTAATTCAAGCCAAACTGCAGATGTTTTTAAAGTATTCGACTCAAATTATGACTTCATTTGCATAATTGTGTCCCAGATGGTCTAGTGGCTAGGATTTGGCGCTTTCACCGCCGCGGCCCGGGTTCAATTTCCGGTCAGGGAAATGAGATTTAGAGTTTGGAATTCCAGATCCAACTTTTAATTCAAGCAAAACTGCAGATGTTTTTAAAGTTTTCGACTTAAATTAATACTTCATTAGCATAATCATGTCCCTGATGGTCTAGTGGCTAGGATTCGGCGCTCTCCCCGCCGCGGCCCGGGTTCAATTCCCGGTCAGGGAAATCAGATATAAAGTGGTAAATTCCTGGTCAGGAAATTCCGGCTTTAACTTTTAATTCAAGCCAAACTGCAGATGTTTTTAAATTATTTGACTCAAACTATGACTTCATTTGCATAATTGTGTCCCTGATGGTCTAGTGGCTAGGATTCGGCGCTCTCACCGCCGCGGCCCGGGTTCAATTCCCGGTCAGGGAAATCAGATATAAAATGTTAAATTCCTAGTCGGGGAATTGAAGCTCTAAATTTTAATTCAAGCCAAACTGCAGATGTTTTTAAAGCATTCGACATGAACTATGACTTAATTTGCATAATTGTGTCCCTGATGGTCTAGTGACTAGGATTTGGCGCTTTCACCGCTGCGGCCCAGGTTCAATTCCCGGTCAGGGAAATGAGACTTAGAGTTTGGAATTCCAGATCCAACTTTTAATTCAAGCCAAACTGCAGATGTTTTTAAAGTTTTCGACTTAAACTAAGACTTCATTAGCATAATCATGTCCCTGATGGTCTAGTGGCTAGGATTTGGCGTTTTCACCGCCGCGGCCCGGGTTAAATTCCCGGTCACGAAAATGAGATTTAGAGTTTGGAATTCCAGATCCAACTTTTGATTCAAGCCAAACTACAGATGTTTTTAAATTATTTGACTCAAACTATGACTTCATTTGCATAATTGTGTCCCTGATGGTCTAGTGGCTAGGATTCGGCGCTCTCACCGCCGCGGCCCGGGTTCAATTCCCGGTCAGGGAAATCAGATATAAAATGTTAAATTCCTAGTCGGGGAATTGAAGCTCTAAATTTTAATTCAAGCCAAACTGCAGATGTTTTTAAAGCATTCGACATGAACTATGACTTCATTTGCATAATTGTGTCCCTGATGGTCTAGTGACTAGGATTTGGCGCTTTCACCGCTGCGGCCCAGGTTCAATTCCCGGTCAGGGAAATGAGACTTAGAGTTTGGAATTCCAGATCCAACTTTTAATTCAAGCCAAACTGCAGATGTTTTTAAAGTTTTCGACTTAAACTAAGACTTCATTAGCATAATCATGTCCCTGATGGTCTAGTGGCTAGGATTTGGCGCTTTCACCGCCGCGGCCCGGGTTAAATTCCCGGTCACGAAAATGAGATTTAGAGTTTGGAATTCCAGATCCAACTTTTGATTCAAGCCAAACTACAGATGTTTTTAAAGTTTTCGACTTAAACTAAGACTTCATTTGCATAATTGTGTCACTGATGGTCTAGTGGCTAGGATTCGGCGCTCTCACCGCTGCGGCCCGGGTTCAATTCCCGGTCAGGGAAATCGTATATAAAGTGTTAAATTCCTGGTCAGGGAATTCAAGCTTTAACTTTTAATTCAAGCCAAACTGCAGATGTTTTTAAAGTATTCGACGTAAACTATGACTTCATTTGCATAATTGTGTCCCTGATGGTCTAGTGGCTAGGATTTGGCGCTTTCACCGCCGCGGCCAGGGCTCAATTCCCGGTCAGGGAAATGAGATTTAGAGTTTGGAATTCCAGATCCAACTTTTAATTCAAGCCAAACTGCAGATGTTTTTAAAGTATTCGACTCAAATTATGACTTCATTTGCATAATTGTGTCCCAGATGGTCTAGTGGCTAGGATTTGGCGCTTTCACCGCCGCGGGCCGGGTTCAATTTCCGGTCAGGGAAATGAGATTTAGAGTTTGGAATTCCAGATCCAACTTTTAATTCAAGCAAAACTGCAGATGTTTTTAAAGTTTTCGACTTAAATTAATACTTCATTAGCATAATCATGTCCCTGATGGTCTAGTGGCTAGGATTCGGCGCTCTCACCGCCGCGGCCAGGGTTCAATTCCCGGTCAGGGAAATCAGACATAAAGTGTTAAATTCCTAGTTGGGGAATTGAAGCTCTAAATTTTAATTCAAGCCAAACTACAGATGTTTTTAAAGCATTCGACTTAAACTATGACTCCATTTGCATAATTGTGTCCCTGATGGTCTAGTGGCTAGGATTTGGTGCTTTCACGGCCGCGGCCCGAGTTCAATTCCCAGTCAGGAAAATGAGATTTAGAGTTTGGAATTCCAGATCCAACTTTTAATTCAAGCAAAACTGCAGATGTTTTTAAAGTTTTCGACTTAAACTAAGACTTCATTAGCATAATCATGTCCCTGATGGTCTAGTGGCTAGGATTTGGCGCTTTCGCCGCCGCGGCCCGGGTTCAATTCCCGGTCAGGGAAATCAGATATAAAGTGTTAAATTCCTGGTCAGGGAATTCCAGCTTTAACTTTTAATTCAAGCCAAACTGCAGATGTTTTTAAAGTTTTCGACTCAAATTATGACTTCATTTGCATAATTGTGTCCCAGATGGTCTAGTGGCTAGGATTTGGCGCTTTCACCGCCGCGGCCCGCGTTCAATTCCCGGTCAGGGAAATCAGATATAAATTGTTAAATTCCTGGTCAGGGAATTCCAGCTTTAACTTTTAATTCAAGCCAAACTGCAGATGTTTTTAAAGCATTCGACTTAAACTAAGACTTCATTAGCATAATCATGTCCCTGATGGTCTAGTGGCTAGGATTCGGCGCTCTCACTGCCGCGGCCCGGGTTCAATTCCCGGTCAGGGAAATCAGATATAAAGTGTTAAATTCCTAGTCGGGGAATTGAAGCTCTAAATTTTAATTCAAGCCAAACTACAGATGTTTTTAAAGCATTCGACTTAAACTATGACTCCATTTGCATAAATGTGTCCCTGATGGTCTAGTGGCTAGGATTTGGCGCTTTCACCGCCGCGGCCCGAGTTCAATTCCCGGTCAGGGAAATGAGATTTAGAGTTTGCAATTCCAGATCCAACTTTTAATACAAGCCAAACTGCAGATGTTTTTAAAGTTTTCGACTTAAACTAAGACTTCATTTGCATAATTGTGTCCCTGATGGTCTAGTGGCTAGGATTCGGCGCTCTCACCGCCGCGGCCCGGGTTCAATTCCCGGTCAGGGAAATCAGATATAAAATGTTAAATTCCTAGTCGGGGAATTGAAGCTCTAAATTTTAATTCAAGCCAAACTGCAGATGTTTTTAAAGCATTCGACATGAACTATGACTTCATTTGCATAATTGTTTCCCTGATGGTCTAGTGACTAGGATTTGGCGCTTTCACCGCTGCGGCCCAGGTTCAATTCCCGGTCAGGGAAATGAGACTTAGAGTTTGGAATTCCAGATCCAACTTTTAATTCAAGCCAAACTGCAGATGTTTTTAAAGTTTTCGACTTAAACTAAGACTTCATTAGCATAATCATGTCCCTGATGGTCTAGTGGCTAGGATTTGGCGCTTTCACCGCCGCGGCCCGGGTTAAATTCCCGGTCACGAAAATGAGATTTAGAGTTTGGAATTCCAGATCCAACTTTTGATTCAAGCCAAACTACAGATGTTTTTAAAGTTTTCGACTTAAACTAAGACTTCATTTGCATAATTGTGTCCCTGATGGTCTAGTGGCTAGGATTTGGCGCTTTCACAGCCGCGGCCCGAGTTCAATTCCCGGTCAGGGAAATGAGATTTAGAGTTTGCAATTCCAGATCCAACTTTTAATACAAGCCAAACTGCAGATGTTTTTAAAGTTTTCGACTCAAATTATGACTTCATTTGCATAATTGTGTCCCAGATGGTCTAGTGGCTAGGATTCGGCGCTCTCACCGCTGCGGCCCGGGTTCAATTCCCGGTCAGGGAAATCAGATATAAAATGTTAAATTCCTAGTCGTGGAATTGAAGCTCTAAATTTTAATTCAAGCCAAACTACAGATGTTTTTAAAGCATTCGACATGAACTATGACTTCATTTGCATAATTGTGTCCCTGATGGTCTAGTGGCTAGGATACGGCGCTCTCACCGCCGCGGCCCGGGTTCAATTCCCGGTCAGGGAAATCAGATATAAAATGTTAAATTCCTAGTCGGGGAATTGAAGCTCTAAATTTTAATTCAAGCCAAACTACAGATGTTTTTAAAGCATTCGACATGAACTATGACTTCATTTGCATAATTGTGTCCCTGATGGTCTAGTGACTAGGATTTGGCGCTTTCACCGCCGCGGCCCGGGTTAAATTCCCGGTCACGGAAATGAGATTTAGAGTTTGGAATTCCAGATCCAACTTTTGATTCAAGCCAAACTACAGATGTTTTTAAAGTTTTCGACTTAAACTAAGACTTCATTTGCATAATTGTGTCCCTGATGGTCTAGTGGCTAGGATTCGGCGCTCTCACCGCCGCGGCCCGGGTTCAATTCCCGGTCAGGGAAATCAGATATAAAATGTTAAATTCCTAGTCGGGGAATTGAAGCTCTAAATTTTAATTCAAGCCAAACTGCAGATGTTTTTAAAGCATTCGACATGAACTATGACTTCATTTGCATAATTGTGTCCCTGATGGTCTAGTGACTAGGATTTGGCGCTTTCACCGCTGCGGCCCAGGTTCAATTCCCGGTCAGGGAAATGAGACTTAGAGTTTGGAATTCCAGATCCAACTTTTAATTCAAGCCAAACTGCAGATGTTTTTAAAGTTTTCGACTTAAACTAAGACTTCATTAGCATAATCATGTCCCTGATGGTCTAGTGGCTAGGATTTGGCGCTTTCACCGCCGCGGCCCGGGTTAAATTCCCGGTCACGAAAATGAGATTTAGAGTTTGGAATTCCAGATCCAACTTTTGATTCAAGCCAAACTACAGATGTTTTTAAAGTTTTCGACTTAAACTAAGACTTCATTTGCATAATTGTGTCCCTGATGGTCTAGTGGCTAGGATTTGGCGCTTTCACCGCCGCGGCCCGAGTTCAATTCCCGGTCAGGGAAATGAGATTTAGAGTTTGCAATTCCAGATCCAACTTTTAATACAAGCCAAACTGCAGATGTTTTTAAAGTTTTCGACTCAAATTATGACTTCATTTGCATAATTGTGTCCCAGATGGTCTAGTGGCTAGGATTCGGCGCTCTCACCGCCGCGGCCCGGGTTCAATTCCCGGTCAGGGAAATCAGATATAAAATGTTAAATTCCTAGTCGGGGAATTGAAGCTCTAAATTTTAATTCAAGCCAAACTACAGATGTTTTTAAAGCATTCGACATGAACTATGACTTCATTTGCATAATTGTGTCCCTGATGGTCTAGTGACTAGGATTTGGCGCTTTCACCGCCGCGGCCCGGGTTAAATTCCCGGTCACGGAAATGAGATTTAGAGTTTGGAATTCCAGATCCAACTTTTGATTCAAGCCAAACTACAGATGTTTTTAAAGTTTTCGACTTAAACTAAGACTTCATTTGCATAATTGTGTCCCTGATGGTCTAGTGGCTAGGATTCGGCGCTCTCACCGCCGCGGCCCGGGTTCAATTCCCGGTCAGGGAAATCAGATATAAAATGTTAAATTCCTAGTCGGGGAATTGAAGCTCTAAATTTTAATTCAAGCCAAACTGCAGATGTTTTTAAAGCATTCGACATGAACTATGACTTCATTTGCATAATTGTGTCCCTGATGGTCTAGTGACTAGGATTTGGCGCTTTCACCGCTGCGGCCCAGGTTCAATTCCCGGTCAGGGAAATGAGACTTAGAGTTTGGAATTCCAGATCCAACTTTTAATTCAAGCCAAACTGCAGATGTTTTTAAAGTTTTCGACTTAAACTAAGACTTCATTAGCATAATCATGTCCCTGATGGTCTAGTGGCTAGGATTTGGCGCTTTCACCGCCGCGGCCCGGGTTAAATTCCCGGTCACGAAAATGAGATTTAGAGTTTGGAATTCCAGATCCAACTTTTGATTCAAGCCAAACTACAGATGTTTTTAAAGTTTTCGACTTAAACTAAGACTTCATTTGCATAATTGTGTCCCTGATGGTCTAGTGGCTAGGATTTGGCGCTTTCACCGCCGCGGCCCGAGTTCAATTCCCGGTCAGGGAAATGAGATTTAGAGTTTGCAATTCCAGATCCAACTTTTAATACAAGCCAAACTGCAGATGTTTTTAAAGTTTTCGACTCAAACTATGACTTCATTTGCATAATTGTGTCCCAGATGGTCTAGTGGCTAGGATTCGGCGCTCTCACCGCCGCGGCCCGGGTTCAATTCCCGGTCAGGGAAATCAGATATGAAATGTTAAATTCCTAGTCGTGGAATTGAAGCTCTAAATTTTAATTCAAGCCAAACTACAGATGTTTTTAAAGCATTCGACATGAACTATGACTTCATTTGCATAATTGTGTCCCTGATGGTCTAGTGGCTAGGATTCGGCGCTCTCACCGCCGCGGCCCGGGTTCAATTCCCGGTCAGGGAAATCAGATATAAAATGTTAAATTCCTAGTCGGGGAATTGAAGCTCTAAATTTTAATTCAAGCCAAACTACAGATGTTTTTAAAGCATTCGACATGAACTATGACTTCATTTGCATAATTGTGTCCCTGATGGTCTAGTGACTAGGATTTGGCGCTTTCACCGCCGCGGCCCGGGTTAAATTCCCGGTCACGGAAATGAGATTTAGAGTTTGGAATTCCAGATCCAACTTTTGATTCAAGCCAAACTACAGATGTTTTTAAAGTTTTCGACTTAAACTAAGACTTCATTTGCATAATTGTGTCACTGATGGTCTAGTGGCTAGGATTTGGCGCTTTCACCGCCGCGGCCCGGGTTAAATTCCCGGTCAGGGAAATCATACATAAAGTGTTAAATTCCTGGTCAGGGAATTCAAGCTTTAACTTTTAATTCAAGCCAAACTGCAGATGTTTTTAAAGTATTCGACGTAAATTATGACTTCATTTGCATAATTGTGTCCCTGATGGTCTAGTGGCTAGGATTTGGCGCTTTCACCGCCGCGGCCCGAGTTCAATTCCCGGTCACGGAAATGAGATTTAGAGTTTGGAATTCCAGATCCAACTTTTAATTCAAGCCAAACTGCAGATCTTTTTAAAGTTTTCGACTTAAACTATGACTTCATTTGCATAATTGTGTCCCAGATGGTCTAGTGGCTAGGATTTGGCGCTTTCACCGCCGCGGCCCGGGTTCAATTCCCGGTCAGGGAAATCAGATATAAAGTGTTAAATTCCTGGTCAGGGAATTCAAGCTTTAACTTTTAATTCAAGCCAAACTGCAGATGTTTTTAAAGTATTCGACGTAAATTATGACTTCATTTGCATAATTGTGTCCCTGATGGTCTAGTGGCTAGGATTTGGCGCTTTCACCGCCGCGGCCCGGGTTAAATTCCCGGTCACGGAAATGAGATTTAGAGTTTGGAATTCCAGATCCAACTTTTGATTCAAGCCAAACTACAGATGTTTTTAAAGTTTTCGACTTAAACTAAGACTTCATTTGCATAATTGTGTCCCAGATGGTCTAGTGGCTAGGATTTGGCGCTTTCACCGCCGCGGCCCGCGTTCAATTCCCGGTCACGGAAATGAGATTTAGAGTTTGGAATTCCAGATCCAACTTTTAATTCAAGCCAAACTGCAGATCTTTTTAAAGTTTTCGACTTAAACTATGACTTCATTTGCATAATTGTGTCCCTGATGGTCTAGTGGCTAGGATTTGGCGCTTTCACCGCCGCGGCCCGGGTTCAATTTCCGGTCAGGGAAATGAGATTTAGAGTTTGGAATTCCAGATGCAACTTTTAATTCAAGCAAAACTGCAGATGTTTTTAAAGTTTTCGACTTAAATTAATACTTCATTAGCATAATCATGTCTCTGATGGTCTAGTGGCTAGGATTCAGCGCTCTCACCGCCGCGGCCCGGGTTCAATTCCCGGTCAGGGAAATCAGATATAAAATGTTAAATTCCTAGTCGGGGAATTGAAGCTCTAAATTTTAATTCAAGCCAAACTACAGATGTTTTTAAAGCATTCGACATGAACTATGACTCCATTTGCATAATTGTGTCCCTGATGGTCTAGTGGCTAGGATTTGGCGCTCTCACCGCCGCGGCCCGGGTTCAATTCCCGGTCAGGGAAATCAGATATAAAATGTTAAATTCCTAGTCGGGGAATTGAAGCTCTAAATTTTAATTCAAGCCAAACTACAGATGTTTTTAAAGCATTCGACATGAACTATGACTTCATTTGCATAATTCTGTCCCTGATGGTCTAGTGGCTAGGATTTGGCGCTCTCACCGCCGCGGCCCGGGTTAAATTCCCGGTCACGGAAATGAGATTTAGAGTTTGGAATTCCAGATCCAACTTTTGATTCAAGCCAAACTACAGATGTTTTTAAAGTTTTCGACTTAAACTAAGACTTCATTTGCATAATTGTGTCACTGATGGTCTAGTGGCTAGGATTCGGCGCTCTCACTGCTGCGGCCCGGGTTCAATTCCCGGTCAGGAAAATCATATATAAAGTGTTAAATTCCTGGTCAGGGAATTCAAGCTTTAACTTTTAATTCAAGCCAAACTGCAGATGTTTTTAAAGTATTCGACGTAAACTATGACTTCATTTGCATAATTGTGTCCCTGATGGTCTAGTGGCTAGGATTTGGCGCTTTCACCGCCGCGGCCCGGGTTCAATTCCCGGTCAGGGAAATGAGATTTAGAGTTTGGAATTCCAGATCCAACTTTTAATTCAAGCCAAACTGCAGATGTTTTTAAAGTATTCGACTCAAATTATGACTTCATTTGCATAATTGTGTCCCAGATGGTCTAGTGGCTAGGATTTGGCGCTTTCACCGCCGCGGCCCGGGTTCAATTTCCGGTCAGGGAAATGAGATTTAGAGTTTGGAATTCCAGATCCAACTTTTAATTCAAGCAAAACTGCAGATGTTTTTAAAGTTTTCGACTTAAATTAATACTTCATTAGCATAATCATGTCCCTGATGGTCTAGTGGCTAGGATTCGGCGCTCTCCCCGCCGCGGCCCGGGTTCAATTCCCGGTCAGGGAAATCAGATATAAAGTGGTAAATTCCTGGTCAGGAAATTCCGGCTTTAACTTTTAATTCAAGCCAAACTGCAGATGTTTTTAAATTATTTGACTCAAACTATGACTTCATTTGCATAATTGTGTCCCTGATGGTCTAGTGGCTAGGATTTGGCGCTTTCACCGCTGCGGCCCAGGTTCAATTCCCGGTCAGGGAAATGAGACTTAGAGTTTGGAATTCCAGATCCAACTTTTAATTCAAGCCAAACTGCAGATGTTTTTAAAGTTTTCGACTTAAACTAAGACTTCATTAGCATAATCATGTCCCTGATGGTCTAGTGGCTAGGATTTGGCGCTTTCACCGCCGCGGCCCGGGTTAAATTCCCGGTCACGAAAATGAGATTTAGAGTTTGGAATTCCAGATCCAACTTTTGATTCAAGCCAAACTGCAGATGTTTTTAAAGTTTTCGACTCAAATTATGACTTCATTTGCATAATTGTGTCCCAGATGGTCTAGTGGCTAGGATTCGGCGCTCTCACCGCCGCGGCCCGGGTTCAATTCCCGGTCAGGGAAATCAGATATAAAATGTTAAATTCCTAGTCGGGGAATTGAAGCTCTAAATTTTAATTCAAGCCAAACTACAGATGTTTTTAAAGCATTCGACATGAACTATGACTTCATTTGCATAATTGTGTCCCTGATGGTCTAGTGACTAGGATTTGGCGCTTTCACCGCCGCGGCCCGGGTTAAATTCCCGGTCACGGAAATGAGATTTAGAGTTTGGAATTCCAGATCCAACTTTTGATTCAAGCCAAACTACAGATGTTTTTAAAGTTTTCGACTTAAACTAAGACTTCATTTGCATAATTGTGTCCCTGATGGTCTAGTGGCTAGGATTCGGCGCTCTCACCGCCGCGGCCCGGGTTCAATTCCCGGTCAGGGAAATCAGATATAAAATGTTAAATTCCTAGTCGGGGAATTGAAGCTCTAAATTTTAATTCAAGCCAAACTGCAGATGTTTTTAAAGCATTCGACATGAACTATGACTTCATTTGCATAATTGTGTCCCTGATGGTCTAGTGACTAGGATTTGGCGCTTTCACCGCTGCGGCCCAGGTTCAATTCCCGGTCAGGGAAATGAGACTTAGAGTTTGGAATTCCAGATCCAACTTTTAATTCAAGCCAAACTGCAGATGTTTTTAAAGTTTTCGACTTAAACTAAGACTTCATTAGCATAATCATGTCCCTGATGGTCTAGTGGCTAGGATTTGGCGCTTTCACCGCCGCGGCCCGGGTTAAATTCCCGGTCACGAAAATGAGATTTAGAGTTTGGAATTCCAGATCCAACTTTTGATTCAAGCCAAACTACAGATGTTTTTAAAGTTTTCGACTTAAACTAAGACTTCATTTGCATAATTGTGTCCCTGATGGTCTAGTGGCTAGGATTTGGCGCTTTCACCGCCGCGGCCCGAGTTCAATTCCCGGTCAGGGAAATGAGATTTAGAGTTTGCAATTCCAGATCCAACTTTTAATACAAGCCAAACTGCAGATGTTTTTAAAGTTTTCGACTCAAACTATGACTTCATTTGCATAATTGTGTCCCAGATGGTCTAGTGGCTAGGATTCGGCGCTCTCACCGCCGCGGCCCGGGTTCAATTCCCGGTCAGGGAAATCAGATATGAAATGTTAAATTCCTAGTCGTGGAATTGAAGCTCTAAATTTTAATTCAAGCCAAACTACAGATGTTTTTAAAGCATTCGACATGAACTATGACTTCATTTGCATAATTGTGTCCCTGATGGTCTAGTGGCTAGGATTCGGCGCTCTCACCGCCGCGGCCCGGGTTCAATTCCCGGTCAGGGAAATCAGATATAAAATGTTAAATTCCTAGTCGGGGAATTGAAGCTCTAAATTTTAATTCAAGCCAAACTACAGATGTTTTTAAAGCATTCGACATGAACTATGACTTCATTTGCATAATTGTGTCCCTGATGGTCTAGTGACTAGGATTTGGCGCTTTCACCGCCGCGGCCCGGGTTAAATTCCCGGTCACGGAAATGAGATTTAGAGTTTGGAATTCCAGATCCAACTTTTGATTCAAGCCAAACTACAGATGTTTTTAAAGTTTTCGACTTAAACTAAGACTTCATTTGCATAATTGTGTCACTGATGGTCTAGTGGCTAGGATTTGGCGCTTTCACCGCCGCGGCCCGGGTTAAATTCCCGGTCAGGGAAATCATACATAAAGTGTTAAATTCCTGGTCAGGGAATTCAAGCTTTAACTTTTAATTCAAGCCAAACTGCAGATGTTTTTAAAGTATTCGACGTAAATTATGACTTCATTTGCATAATTGTGTCCCTGATGGTCTAGTGGCTAGGATTTGGCGCTTTCACCGCCGCGGCCCGAGTTCAATTCCCGGTCACGGAAATGAGATTTAGAGTTTGGAATTCCAGATCCAACTTTTAATTCAAGCCAAACTGCAGATCTTTTTAAAGTTTTCGACTTAAACTATGACTTCATTTGCATAATTGTGTCCCAGATGGTCTAGTGGCTAGGATTTGGCGCTTTCACCGCCGCGGCCCGGGTTCAATTCCCGGTCAGGGAAATCAGATATAAAGTGTTAAATTCCTGGTCAGGGAATTCAAGCTTTAACTTTTAATTCAAGCCAAACTGCAGATGTTTTTAAAGTATTCGACGTAAATTATGACTTCATTTGCATAATTGTGTCCCTGATGGTCTAGTGGCTAGGATTTGGCGCTTTCACCGCCGCGGCCCGGGTTAAATTCCCGGTCACGGAAATGAGATTTAGAGTTTGGAATTCCAGATCCAACTTTTGATTCAAGCCAAACTACAGATGTTTTTAAAGTTTTCGACTTAAACTAAGACTTCATTTGCATAATTGTGTCCCAGATGGTCTAGTGGCTAGGATTTGGCGCTTTCACCGCCGCGGCCCGCGTTCAATTCCCGGTCACGGAAATGAGATTTAGAGTTTGGAATTCCAGATCCAACTTTTAATTCAAGCCAAACTGCAGATCTTTTTAAAGTTTTCGACTTAAACTATGACTTCATTTGCATAATTGTGTCCCTGATGGTCTAGTGGCTAGGATTTGGCGCTTTCACCGCCGCGGCCCGGGTTCAATTTCCGGTCAGGGAAATGAGATTTAGAGTTTGGAATTCCAGATGCAACTTTTAATTCAAGCAAAACTGCAGATGTTTTTAAAGTTTTCGACTTAAATTAATACTTCATTAGCATAATCATGTCTCTGATGGTCTAGTGGCTAGGATTCAGCGCTCTCACCGCCGCGGCCCGGGTTCAATTCCCGGTCAGGGAAATCAGATATAAAATGTTAAATTCCTAGTCGGGGAATTGAAGCTCTAAATTTTAATTCAAGCCAAACTACAGATGTTTTTAAAGCATTCGACATGAACTATGACTCCATTTGCATAATTGTGTCCCTGATGGTCTAGTGGCTAGGATTTGGCGCTCTCACCGCCGCGGCCCGGGTTCAATTCCCGGTCAGGGAAATCAGATATAAAATGTTAAATTCCTAGTCGGGGAATTGAAGCTCTAAATTTTAATTCAAGCCAAACTACAGATGTTTTTAAAGCATTCGACATGAACTATGACTTCATTTGCATAATTCTGTCCCTGATGGTCTAGTGGCTAGGATTTGGCGCTCTCACCGCCGCGGCCCGGGTTAAATTCCCGGTCACGGAAATGAGATTTAGAGTTTGGAATTCCAGATCCAACTTTTGATTCAAGCCAAACTACAGATGTTTTTAAAGTTTTCGACTTAAACTAAGACTTCATTTGCATAATTGTGTCACTGATGGTCTAGTGGCTAGGATTCGGCGCTCTCACTGCTGCGGCCCGGGTTCAATTCCCGGTCAGGAAAATCATATATAAAGTGTTAAATTCCTGGTCAGGGAATTCAAGCTTTAACTTTTAATTCAAGCCAAACTGCAGATGTTTTTAAAGTATTCGACGTAAACTATGACTTCATTTGCATAATTGTGTCCCTGATGGTCTAGTGGCTAGGATTTGGCGCTTTCACCGCCGCGGCCCGGGTTCAATTCCCGGTCAGGGAAATGAGATTTAGAGTTTGGAATTCCAGATCCAACTTTTAATTCAAGCCAAACTGCAGATGTTTTTAAAGTATTCGACTCAAATTATGACTTCATTTGCATAATTGTGTCCCAGATGGTCTAGTGGCTAGGATTTGGCGCTTTCACCGCCGCGGCCCGGGTTCAATTTCCGGTCAGGGAAATGAGATTTAGAGTTTGGAATTCCAGATCCAACTTTTAATTCAAGCAAAACTGCAGATGTTTTTAAAGTTTTCGACTTAAATTAATACTTCATTAGCATAATCATGTCCCTGATGGTCTAGTGGCTAGGATTCGGCGCTCTCCCCGCCGCGGCCCGGGTTCAATTCCCGGTCAGGGAAATCAGATATAAAGTGGTAAATTCCTGGTCAGGAAATTCCGGCTTTAACTTTTAATTCAAGCCAAACTGCAGATGTTTTTAAATTATTTGACTCAAACTATGACTTCATTTGCATAATTGTGTCCCTGATGGTCTAGTGGCTAGGATTTGGCGCTTTCACCGCTGCGGCCCAGGTTCAATTCCCGGTCAGGGAAATGAGACTTAGAGTTTGGAATTCCAGATCCAACTTTTAATTCAAGCCAAACTGCAGATGTTTTTAAAGTTTTCGACTTAAACTAAGACTTCATTAGCATAATCATGTCCCTGATGGTCTAGTGGCTAGGATTTGGCGCTTTCACCGCCGCGGCCCGGGTTAAATTCCCGGTCACGAAAATGAGATTTAGAGTTTGGAATTCCAGATCCAACTTTTGATTCAAGCCAAACTACAGATGTTTTTAAATTATTTGACTTAAACTATGACTTCATTTGCATAATTGTGTCCCTGATGGTCTAGTGGCTAGGATTCGGCGCTCTCACCGCCGCGGCCCGGGTTCAATTCCCGGTCAGGGAAATCAGATATAAAATGTTAAATTCCTAGTCGGGGAATTGAAGCTCTAAATTTTAATTCAAGCCAAACTGCAGATGTTTTTAAAGCATTCGACATGAACTATGACTTCATTTGCATAATTGTGTCCCTGATGGTCTAGTGACTAGGATTTGGCGCTTTCACCGCTGCGGCCCAGGTTCAATTCCCGGTCAGGGAAATGAGACTTAGAGTTTGGAATTCCAGATCCAACTTTTAATTCAAGCCAAACTGCAGATGTTTTTAAAGTTTTCGACTTAAACTAAGACTTCATTAGCATAATCATGTCCCTGATGGTCTAGTGGCTAGGATTTGGCGCTTTCACCGCCGCGGCCCGGGTTAAATTCCCGGTCACGAAAATGAGATTTAGAGTTTGGAATTCCAGATCCAACTTTTGATTCAAGCCAAACTACAGATGTTTTTAAAGTTTTCGACTTAAACTAAGACTTCATTTGCATAATTGTGTCACTGATGGTCTAGTGGCTAGGATTCGGCGCTCTCACCGCTGCGGCCCGGGTTCAATTCCCGGTCAGGGAAATCATATATAAAGTGTTAAATTCCTGGTCAGGGAATTCAAGCTTTAACTTTTAATTCAAGCCAAACTGCAGATGTTTTTAAAGTATTCGACGTAAACTATGACTTCATTTGCATAATTGTGTCCCTGATGGTCTAGTGGCTAGGATTTGGCGCTTTCACCGCCGCGGCCAGGGTTCAATTCCCGGTCAGGGAAATGAGATTTAGAGTTTGGAATTCCAGATCCAACTTTTAATTCAAGCCAAACTGCAGATGTTTTTAAAGTATTCGACTCAAATTATGACTTCATTTGCATAATTGTGTCCCAGATGGTCTAGTGGCTAGGATTTGGCGCTTTCACCGCCGCGGGCCGGGTTCAATTTCCGGTCAGGGAAATGAGATTTAGAGTTTGGAATTCCAGATCCAACTTTTAATTCAAGCAAAACTGCAGATGTTTTTAAAGTTTTCGACTTAAATTAATACTTCATTAGCATAATCATGTCCCTGATGGTCTAGTGGCTAGGATTCGGCGCTCTCACCGCCGCGGCCCGGGTTCAATTCCCGGTCAGGGAGATCAGATATAAAGTGGTAAATTCCTGGTCAGGAAATTCCAGCTTTAACTTTTAATTCAAGCCAAACTGCAGATGTTTTTAAATTATTTGACTCAAACTATGACTTCATTTGCATAATTGTGTCCCTGATGGTCTAGTGGCTAGGATTCGGCGCTCTCACCGCCGCGGCCCGGGTTCAATTCCCGGTCAGGGAAATCAGATATAAAATGTTAAATTCCTAGTCGGGGAATTGAAGCTCTAAATTTTAATTCAAGCCAAACTACAGATGTTTTTAAAGCATTCGACATGAACTATGACTTCATTTGCATAATTCTGTCCCTGATGGTCTAGTGGCTAGGATTCGGCGCTCTCACCGCCGCGGCCCGGGTTAAATTCCCGGTCACGGAAATGAGATTTAGAGTTTGGAATTCCAGATCCAACTTTTAATTCAAGCCAAACTACAGATGTTTTTAAAGTTTTCGACTTAAACTAAGACTTCATTTGCATAATTGTGTCACTGATGGTCTAGTGGCTAGGATTCGGGGCTCTCACCGCTGCGGCCCGGGTTCAATTCCCGGTCAGGGAAATCATATATAAAGTGTTATATTCCTGGTCAGGGAATTCAAGCTTTAACTTTTAATTCAAGCCAAACTGCAGATGTTTTTAAAGTATTCGACGTAAACTATGACTTCATTAGCATAATTGTGTCCCTGATGGTCTAGTGGCTAGGATTTGGCGCTTTCACCGCCGCGGCCAGGGTTCAATTCCCGGTCAGGGAAATGAGATTTAGAGTTTGGAATTCCAGATCCAACTTTTAATTCAAGCCAAACTGCAGATGTTTTTAAAGTATTCGACTCAAATTATGACTTCATTTGCATAATTGTGTCCCAGATGGTCTAGTGGCTAGGATTTGGCGCTTTCACCGCCGCGGGCCGGGTTCAATTTCCGGTCAGGGAAATGAGATTTAGAGTTTGGAATTCCAGATCCAACTTTTAATTCAAGCAAAACTGCAGATGTTTTTAAAGTTTTCGACTTAAATTAATACTTCATTAGCATAATCATGTCCCTGATGGTCTAGTGGCTAGGATTCGGCGCTCTCACCGCCGCGGCCCGGGTTCAATTCCCGGTCAGGGAGATCAGATATAAAGTGGTAAATTCCTGGTCAGGAAATTCCAGCTTTAACTTTTAATTCAAGCCAAACTGCAGATGTTTTTAAATTATTTGACTCAAACTATGACTTCATTTGCATAATTGTGTCCCTGATGGTCTAGTGGCTAGGATTCGGCGCTCTCACCGCCGCGGCCCGGGTTCAATTCCCGGTCAGGGAAATCAGATATAAAATGTTAAATTCCTAGTCGGGGAATTGAAGCTCTAAATTTTAATTCAAGCCAAACTACAGATGTTTTTAAAGCATTCGACATGAACTATGACTTCATTTGCATAATTCTGTCCCTGATGGTCTAGTGGCTAGGATTCGGCGCTCTCACCGCCGCGGCCCGGGTTAAATTCCCGGTCACGGAAATGAGATTTAGAGTTTGGAATTCCAGATCCAACTTTTAATTCAAGCCAAACTGCAGATGTTTTTAAAGTTTTCGACTTAAACTAAGACTTCATTAGCATAATCATGTCCCTGATGGTCTAGTGGCTAGGATTTGGCGCTTTCACCGCCGCGGCCCGGGTTAAATTCCCGGTCACGGAAATGAGATTTAGAGTTTGGAATTCCAGATCCAACTTTTGATTCAAGCCAAACTACAGATGTTTTTAAAGTTTTCGACTTAAACTAAGACTTCATTTGCATAATTGTGTCACTGATGGTCTAGTGGCTAGGATTCGGCGCTCTCACCGCTGCGGCCTGGGTTCAATTCCCGGTCAGGGAAATCATATATAAAGTGTTATATTCCTGGTCAGGGAATTCAAGCTTTAACTTTTAATTCAAGCCAAACTGCAGATGTTTTTAAAGTATTCGACGTAAACTATGACTTCATTTGCATAATTGTGTCCCTGATGGTCTAGTGGCTAGGATTTGGCGCTTTCACCGCCGCGGCCCGGGTTCAATTCCCGGTCAGGGAAATGAGATTTAGAGTTTGGAATTCCAGATCCAACTTTTAATTCAAGCCAAACTGCATATGTTTTTAAAGTATTCGACTCAAATTATGACTTCATTTGCATAATTGTGTCCCAGATGGTCTAGTGGCTAGGATTTGGCGCTTTCACCGCCGCGGGCCGGGTTCAATTTCCGGTCAGGGAAATGAGATTTAGAGTTTGGAATTCCAGATCCAACTTTTAATTCAAGCAAAACTGCAGATGTTTTTAAAGTTTTCGACTTAAATTAATACTTCATTAGCATAATCATGTCCCTGATGGTCTAGTGGCTAGGATTCGGCGCTCTCACCGCCGCGGCCCGGGTTCAATTCCCGGTCAGGGAGATCAGATATAAAGTGGTAAATTCCTGGTCAGGAAATTCCAGCTTTAACTTTTAATTCAAGCCAAACTGCAGATGTTTTTAAATTATTTGACTCAAACTATGACTTCATTTGCATAATTGTGTCCCTGATGGTCTAGTGGCTAGGATTCGGCGCTCTCACCGCCGCGGCCCGGGTTCAATTCCCGGTCAGGGAAATCAGATATAAAATGTTAAATTCCTAGTCGGGGAATTGAAGCTCTAAATTTTAATTCAAGCCAAACTACAGATGTTTTTAAAGCATTCGACATGAACTATGACTTCATTTGCATAATTCTGTCCCTGATGGTCTAGTGGCTAGGATTCGGCGCTCTCACCGCCGCGGCCCGGGTTAAATTCCCGGTCACGGAAATGAGATTTAGAGTTTGGAATTCCAGATCCAACTTTTAATTCAAGCCAAACTGCAGATGTTTTTAAAGTTTTCGACTTAAACTAAGACTTCATTAGCATAATCATGTCCCTGATGGTCTAGTGGCTAGGATTTGGCGCTTTCACCGCCGCGGCCCGGGTTAAATTCCCGGTCACGGAAATGAGATTTAGAGTTTGGAATTCCAGATCCAACTTTTGATTCAAGCCAAACTACAGATGTTTTTAAAGTTTTCGACTTAAACTAAGACTTCATTTGCATAATTGTGTCACTGATGGTCTAGTGGCTAGGATTCGGCGCTCTCACCGCTGCGGCCCGGGTTCAATTCCCGGTCAGGGAAATCATATATAAAGTGTTAAATTCCTGGTCAGGGAATTCAAGCTTTAACTTTTAATTCAAGCCAAACTGCAGATGTTTTTAAAGTATTCGACGTAAACTATGACTTCATTTGCATAATTGTGTCCCAGATGGTCTAGTGGCTAGGATTTGGCGCTATCACCGCCGCGGCCCGGGTTCAATTTCCGGTCAGGGAAATGAGATTTAGAGTTTGGAATTCCAGATCCAACTTTTAATTCAAGCAAAACTGCAGATGTTTTTAAAGTATTCGACGTAAACTATGACTTCATTTGCATAATCATGTCCCTGATGGTCTAGTGGCTAGGATTCGGCGCTCTCACCGCCGAGGCCCGGGTTCAATTCCCGGTCAGGGAAATCAGATACAAAATGTTAAATTCCTAGTCGGGGAATTGAAGCTCTAAATTTTAATTCAAGCCAAACTACAGATGTTTTTAAAGCATTCGACATGAACTATGACTTCATTTGCATAATTCTGTCCCTGATGGTCTAGTGGCTAGGATTCGGCGCTCTCACCGCCGCGGCCCGGGTTAAGTTCCCGGTCACGGAAATGAGATTTAGAGTTTGGAATTCCAGATCCAACTTTTAATTCAAGCCAAACTGCAGATGTTTTTAAAGTTTTCGACTTAAACTAAGACTTCATTAGCATAATCATGTCCCTGATGGTCTAGTGGCTAGGATTTGGCGCTTTCACCGCCGCGGCCCGGGTTAAATTCCCGGTCACGGAAATGAGATTTAGAGTTTGGAATTCCAGATCCAACTTTTGATTCAAGCCAAACTACAGATGTTTTTAAAGTTTTCGACTTAAACTAAGACTTCATTTGCATAATCATGTCCCTGATGGTCTAGTGGCTAGGATTTGGCGCTTTCACCGCCGCGGCCCGGGTTAAATTCCCGGTCACGGAAATGAGATTTAGAGTTTGGAATTCAAGCTTTAACTTTTGATTCAAGCCAAACTACAGATGTTTTTAAAGTATTCGACGTAAACTAGGACTTCATTTGCATAATTGTGTCCCTGATGGTCTAGTGGCTAGGATTTGGCGGTTTCACCGCCGCGGCCCGGGTTAAATTCCCGGTCACGGAAATGAGATTTAGAGTTTGGAATTCCAGATCCAACTTTTGATTCAAGCCAAACTACAGATGTTTTTAAAGTTTTCGACTTAAACTAAGACTTCATTTGCATAATTGTGTCACTGATGGTCTAGTGGCTAGGATTCGGCGCTCTCACCGCTGCGGCCCGGGTTCAATTCCCGGTCAGGGAAATCAGATATAAAATGTTAAATTCCTAGTCGGGGAATTGAAGCTCTAAATTTTAATTCAAGCCAAACTACAGATGTTTTTAAAGCATTCGACATGAACTATGACTTCATTTGCATAATTCTGTCCCTGATGGTCTAGTGGCTAGGATTCGGCGCTCTCACCGCCGCGGCCCGGGTTAAATTCCCGGTCACGGAAATGAGATTTAGAGTTTGGAATTCCAGATCCAACTTTTAATTCAAGCCAAACTGCAGATGTTTTTAAAGTTTTCGACTTAAACTAAGACTTCATTAGCATAATCATGTCCCTGATGGTCTAGTGGCTAGGATTTGGCGCTTTCACCGCCGCGGCCCGGGTTAAATTCCCGGTCACGGAAATGAGATTTAGAGTTTGGAATTCCAGATCCAACTTTTGATTCAAGCCAAACTACAGATGTTTTTAAAGTTTTCGACTTAAACTAAGACTTCATTTGCATAATTGTGTCACTGATGGTCTAGTGGCTAGGATTCGGCGCTCTCACCGCTGCGGCCCGGGTTCAATTCCCGGTCAGGGAAATCATATATAAAGTGTTAAATTCCTGGTCAGGGAATTCAAGCTTTAACTTTTAATTCAAGCCAAACTGCAGATGTTTTTAAAGTATTCGACGTAAACTATGACTTCGTTTGCATAATCATGTCCCTGATGGTCTAGTGGCTAGGATTCGGCGCTCTCACCGCCGCGGCCCGGGTTCAATTCCCGGTCAGGGAAATCAGATATAAAATGTTAAATTCCTAGTCGGGGAATTGAAGCTCTAAATTTTAATTCAAGCCAAACTACAGATGTTTTTAAAGCATTCGACATGAACTATGACTTCATTTGCATAATTCTGTCCCTGATGGTCTAGTGGCTAGGATTCGGCGCTCTCACCGCCGCGGCCCGGGTTAAGTTCCCGGTCACGGAAATGAGATTTAGAGTTTGGAATTCCAGATCCAACTTTTAATTCAAGCCAAACTGCAGATGTTTTTAAAGTTTTCGACTTAAACTAAGACTTCATTAGCATAATCATGTCCCTGATGGTCTAGTGGCTAGGATTTGGCGCTTTCACCGCCGCGGCCCGGGTTAAATTCCCGGTCACGGAAATGAGATTTAGAGTTTGGAATTCCAGATCCAACTTTTGATTCAAGCCAAACTACAGATGTTTTTAAAGTTTTCGACTTAAACTAAGACTTCATTTGCATAATCATGTCCCTGATGGTCTAGTGGCTAGGATTTGGCGCTTTCACCGCCGCGGCCCGGGTTCAATTCCCGGTCACGGAAATGAGATTTAGAGTTTGGAATTCAAGCTTTAACTTTTGATTCAAGCCAAACTACAGATGTTTTTAAAGTATTCGACGTAAACTATGACTTCATTTGCATAATTGTGTCCCTGATGGTCTAGTGGCTAGGATTTGGCGGTTTCACCGCCGCGGCCCGGGTTAAATTCCCGGTCACGGAAATGAGATTTAGAGTTTGGAATTCCAGATCCAACTTTTGATTCAAGCCAAACTACAGATGTTTTTAAAGTTTTCGACTTAAACTAAGACTTCATTTGCATAATTGTGTCACTGATGGTCTAGTGGCTAGGATTCGGCGCTCTCACCGCTGCGGCCCGGGTTCAATTCCCGGTCAGGGAAATCATATATAAAGTGTTAAATTCCTGGTCAGGGAATTCAAGCTTTAACTTTTAATTCAAGCCAAACTGCAGATGTTTTTAAAGTATTCGACGTAAACTATGACTTCATTTGCATAATTGTGTCCCAGATGGTCTAGTGGCTAGGATTTGGCGCTATCACCGCCGCGGCCCGGGTTCAATTTCCGGTCAGGGAAATGAGATTTAGAGTTTGGAATTCCAGATCCAACTTTTAATTCAAGCAAAACTGCAGATGTTTTTAAAGTATTCGACGTAAACTATGACTTCATTTGCATAATCATGTCCCTGATGGTCTAGTGGCTAGGATTCGGCGCTCTCACCGCCGAGGCCCGGGTTCAATTCCCGGTCAGGGAAATCAGATACAAAATGTTAAATTCCTAGTCGGGGAATTGAAGCTCTAAATTTTAATTCAAGCCAAACTACAGATGTTTTTAAAGCATTCGACATGAACTATGACTTCATTTGCATAATTGTGTCCCTGATGGTCTAGTGGCTAGGATTCGGCGCTCTCACCGCCGCGGCCCGGGTTCAATTCCCGGTCAGGGAAATCAGATATAAAATGTTAAATTCCTAGTCGGGGAATTGAAGCTCTAAATTTTAATTCAAGCCAAACTACAGATGTTTTTAAAGCATTCGACATGAACTATGACTTCATTTGCATAATTCTGTCCCTGATGGTCTAGTGGCTAGGATTCGGCGCTCTCACCGCCGCGGCCCGGGTTAAATTCCCGGTCACGGAAATGAGATTTAGAGTTTGGAATTCCAGATCCAACTTTTAATTCAAGCCAAACTACAGATGTTTTTAAAGTTTTCGACTTAAACTAAGACTTCATTTGCATAATTGTGTCACTGATGGTCTAGTGGCTAGGATTCGGGGCTCTCACCGCTGCGGCCCGGGTTCAATTCCCGGTCAGGGAAATCATATATAAAGTGTTATATTCCTGGTCAGGGAATTCAAGCTTTAACTTTTAATTCAAGCCAAACTGCAGATGTTTTTAAAGTATTCGACGTAAACTATGACTTCATTAGCATAATTGTGTCCCTGATGGTCTAGTGGCTAGGATTTGGCGCTTTCACCGCCGCGGCCAGGGTTCAATTCCCGGTCAGGGAAATGAGATTTAGAGTTTGGAATTCCAGATCCAACTTTTAATTCAAGCCAAACTGCAGATGTTTTTAAAGTATTCGACTCAAATTATGACTTCATTTGCATAATTGTGTCCCAGATGGTCTAGTGGCTAGGATTTGGCGCTTTCACCGCCGCGGGCCGGGTTCAATTTCCGGTCAGGGAAATGAGATTTAGAGTTTGGAATTCCAGATCCAACTTTTAATTCAAGCAAAACTGCAGATGTTTTTAAAGTTTTCGACTTAAATTAATACTTCATTAGCATAATCATGTCCCTGATGGTCTAGTGGCTAGGATTCGGCGCTCTCACCGCCGCGGCCCGGGTTCAATTCCCGGTCAGGGAGATCAGATATAAAGTGGTAAATTCCTGGTCAGGAAATTCCAGCTTTAACTTTTAATTCAAGCCAAACTGCAGATGTTTTTAAATTATTTGACTCAAACTATGACTTCATTTGCATAATTGTGTCCCTGATGGTCTAGTGGCTAGGATTCGGCGCTCTCACCGCCGCGGCCCGGGTTCAATTCCCGGTCAGGGAAATCAGATATAAAATGTTAAATTCCTAGTCGGGGAATTGAAGCTCTAAATTTTAATTCAAGCCAAACTACAGATGTTTTTAAAGCATTCGACATGAACTATGACTTCATTTGCATAATTCTGTCCCTGATGGTCTAGTGGCTAGGATTCGGCGCTCTCACCGCCGCGGCCCGGGTTAAATTCCCGGTCACGGAAATGAGATTTAGAGTTTGGAATTCCAGATCCAACTTTTAATTCAAGCCAAACTGCAGATGTTTTTAAAGTTTTCGACTTAAACTAAGACTTCATTAGCATAATCATGTCCCTGATGGTCTAGTGGCTAGGATTTGGCGCTTTCACCGCCGCGGCCCGGGTTAAATTCCCGGTCACGGAAATGAGATTTAGAGTTTGGAATTCCAGATCCAACTTTTGATTCAAGCCAAACTACAGATGTTTTTAAAGTTTTCGACTTAAACTAAGACTTCATTTGCATAATTGTGTCACTGATGGTCTAGTGGCTAGGATTCGGCGCTCTCACCGCTGCGGCCTGGGTTCAATTCCCGGTCAGGGAAATCATATATAAAGTGTTATATTCCTGGTCAGGGAATTCAAGCTTTAACTTTTAATTCAAGCCAAACTGCAGATGTTTTTAAAGTATTCGACGTAAACTATGACTTCATTTGCATAATTGTGTCCCTGATGGTCTAGTGGCTAGGATTTGGCGCTTTCACCGCCGCGGCCCGGGTTCAATTCCCGGTCAGGGAAATGAGATTTAGAGTTTGGAATTCCAGATCCAACTTTTAATTCAAGCCAAACTGCATATGTTTTTAAAGTATTCGACTCAAATTATGACTTCATTTGCATAATTGTGTCCCAGATGGTCTAGTGGCTAGGATTTGGCGCTTTCACCGCCGCGGGCCGGGTTCAATTTCCGGTCAGGGAAATGAGATTTAGAGTTTGGAATTCCAGATCCAACTTTTAATTCAAGCAAAACTGCAGATGTTTTTAAAGTTTTCGACTTAAATTAATACTTCATTAGCATAATCATGTCCCTGATGGTCTAGTGGCTAGGATTCGGCGCTCTCACCGCCGCGGCCCGGGTTCAATTCCCGGTCAGGGAGATCAGATATAAAGTGGTAAATTCCTGGTCAGGAAATTCCAGCTTTAACTTTTAATTCAAGCCAAACTGCAGATGTTTTTAAATTATTTGACTCAAACTATGACTTCATTTGCATAATTGTGTCCCTGATGGTCTAGTGGCTAGGATTCGGCGCTCTCACCGCCGCGGCCCGGGTTCAATTCCCGGTCAGGGAAATCAGATATAAAATGTTAAATTCCTAGTCGGGGAATTGAAGCTCTAAATTTTAATTCAAGCCAAACTACAGATGTTTTTAAAGCATTCGACATGAACTATGACTTCATTTGCATAATTCTGTCCCTGATGGTCTAGTGGCTAGGATTCGGCGCTCTCACCGCCGCGGCCCGGGTTAAATTCCCGGTCACGGAAATGAGATTTAGAGTTTGGAATTCCAGATCCAACTTTTAATTCAAGCCAAACTGCAGATGTTTTTAAAGTTTTCGACTTAAACTAAGACTTCATTAGCATAATCATGTCCCTGATGGTCTAGTGGCTAGGATTTGGCGCTTTCACCGCCGCGGCCCGGGTTAAATTCCCGGTCACGGAAATGAGATTTAGAGTTTGGAATTCCAGATCCAACTTTTGATTCAAGCCAAACTACAGATGTTTTTAAAGTTTTCGACTTAAACTAAGACTTCATTTGCATAATTGTGTCACTGATGGTCTAGTGGCTAGGATTCGGCGCTCTCACCGCTGCGGCCCGGGTTCAATTCCCGGTCAGGGAAATCATATATAAAGTGTTAAATTCCTGGTCAGGGAATTCAAGCTTTAACTTTTAATTCAAGCCAAACTGCAGATGTTTTTAAAGTATTCGACGTAAACTATGACTTCATTTGCATAATTGTGTCCCAGATGGTCTAGTGGCTAGGATTTGGCGCTATCACCGCCGCGGCCCGGGTTCAATTTCCGGTCAGGGAAATGAGATTTAGAGTTTGGAATTCCAGATCCAACTTTTAATTCAAGCAAAACTGCAGATGTTTTTAAAGTATTCGACGTAAACTATGACTTCATTTGCATAATCATGTCCCTGATGGTCTAGTGGCTAGGATTCGGCGCTCTCACCGCCGAGGCCCGGGTTCAATTCCCGGTCAGGGAAATCAGATACAAAATGTTAAATTCCTAGTCGGGGAATTGAAGCTCTAAATTTTAATTCAAGCCAAACTACAGATGTTTTTAAAGCATTCGACATGAACTATGACTTCATTTGCATAATTCTGTCCCTGATGGTCTAGTGGCTAGGATTCGGCGCTCTCACCGCCGCGGCCCGGGTTAAGTTCCCGGTCACGGAAATGAGATTTAGAGTTTGGAATTCCAGATCCAACTTTTAATTCAAGCCAAACTGCAGATGTTTTTAAAGTTTTCGACTTAAACTAAGACTTCATTAGCATAATCATGTCCCTGATGGTCTAGTGGCTAGGATTTGGCGCTTTCACCGCCGCGGCCCGGGTTAAATTCCCGGTCACGGAAATGAGATTTAGAGTTTGGAATTCCAGATCCAACTTTTGATTCAAGCCAAACTACAGATGTTTTTAAAGTTTTCGACTTAAACTAAGACTTCATTTGCATAATCATGTCCCTGATGGTCTAGTGGCTAGGATTTGGCGCTTTCACCGCCGCGGCCCGGGTTAAATTCCCGGTCACGGAAATGAGATTTAGAGTTTGGAATTCAAGCTTTAACTTTTGATTCAAGCCAAACTACAGATGTTTTTAAAGTATTCGACGTAAACTAGGACTTCATTTGCATAATTGTGTCCCTGATGGTCTAGTGGCTAGGATTTGGCGGTTTCACCGCCGCGGCCCGGGTTAAATTCCCGGTCACGGAAATGAGATTTAGAGTTTGGAATTCCAGATCCAACTTTTGATTCAAGCCAAACTACAGATGTTTTTAAAGTTTTCGACTTAAACTAAGACTTCATTTGCATAATTGTGTCACTGATGGTCTAGTGGCTAGGATTCGGCGCTCTCACCGCTGCGGCCCGGGTTCAATTCCCGGTCAGGGAAATCAGATATAAAATGTTAAATTCCTAGTCGGGGAATTGAAGCTCTAAATTTTAATTCAAGCCAAACTACAGATGTTTTTAAAGCATTCGACATGAACTATGACTTCATTTGCATAATTCTGTCCCTGATGGTCTAGTGGCTAGGATTCGGCGCTCTCACCGCCGCGGCCCGGGTTAAATTCCCGGTCACGGAAATGAGATTTAGAGTTTGGAATTCCAGATCCAACTTTTAATTCAAGCCAAACTGCAGATGTTTTTAAAGTTTTCGACTTAAACTAAGACTTCATTAGCATAATCATGTCCCTGATGGTCTAGTGGCTAGGATTTGGCGCTTTCACCGCCGCGGCCCGGGTTAAATTCCCGGTCACGGAAATGAGATTTAGAGTTTGGAATTCCAGATCCAACTTTTGATTCAAGCCAAACTACAGATGTTTTTAAAGTTTTCGACTTAAACTAAGACTTCATTTGCATAATTGTGTCACTGATGGTCTAGTGGCTAGGATTCGGCGCTCTCACCGCTGCGGCCCGGGTTCAATTCCCGGTCAGGGAAATCATATATAAAGTGTTAAATTCCTGGTCAGGGAATTCAAGCTTTAACTTTTAATTCAAGCCAAACTGCAGATGTTTTTAAAGTATTCGACGTAAACTATGACTTCGTTTGCATAATCATGTCCCTGATGGTCTAGTGGCTAGGATTCGGCGCTCTCACCGCCGCGGCCCGGGTTCAATTCCCGGTCAGGGAAATCAGATATAAAATGTTAAATTCCTAGTCGGGGAATTGAAGCTCTAAATTTTAATTCAAGCCAAACTACAGATGTTTTTAAAGCATTCGACATGAACTATGACTTCATTTGCATAATTCTGTCCCTGATGGTCTAGTGGCTAGGATTCGGCGCTCTCACCGCCGCGGCCCGGGTTAAGTTCCCGGTCACGGAAATGAGATTTAGAGTTTGGAATTCCAGATCCAACTTTTAATTCAAGCCAAACTGCAGATGTTTTTAAAGTTTTCGACTTAAACTAAGACTTCATTAGCATAATCATGTCCCTGATGGTCTAGTGGCTAGGATTTGGCGCTTTCACCGCCGCGGCCCGGGTTAAATTCCCGGTCACGGAAATGAGATTTAGAGTTTGGAATTCCAGATCCAACTTTTGATTCAAGCCAAACTACAGATGTTTTTAAAGTTTTCGACTTAAACTAAGACTTCATTTGCATAATCATGTCCCTGATGGTCTAGTGGCTAGGATTTGGCGCTTTCACCGCCGCGGCCCGGGTTCAATTCCCGGTCACGGAAATGAGATTTAGAGTTTGGAATTCAAGCTTTAACTTTTGATTCAAGCCAAACTACAGATGTTTTTAAAGTATTCGACGTAAACTATGACTTCATTTGCATAATTGTGTCCCTGATGGTCTAGTGGCTAGGATTTGGCGGTTTCACCGCCGCGGCCCGGGTTAAATTCCCGGTCACGGAAATGAGATTTAGAGTTTGGAATTCCAGATCCAACTTTTGATTCAAGCCAAACTACAGATGTTTTTAAAGTTTTCGACTTAAACTAAGACTTCATTTGCATAATTGTGTCACTGATGGTCTAGTGGCTAGGATTCGGCGCTCTCACCGCTGCGGCCCGGGTTCAATTCCCGGTCAGGGAAATCATATATAAAGTGTTAAATTCCTGGTCAGGGAATTCAAGCTTTAACTTTTAATTCAAGCCAAACTGCAGATGTTTTTAAAGTATTCGACGTAAACTATGACTTCATTTGCATAATTGTGTCCCAGATGGTCTAGTGGCTAGGATTTGGCGCTATCACCGCCGCGGCCCGGGTTCAATTTCCGGTCAGGGAAATGAGATTTAGAGTTTGGAATTCCAGATCCAACTTTTAATTCAAGCAAAACTGCAGATGTTTTTAAAGTATTCGACGTAAACTATGACTTCATTTGCATAATCATGTCCCTGATGGTCTAGTGGCTAGGATTCGGCGCTCTCACCGCCGAGGCCCGGGTTCAATTCCCGGTCAGGGAAATCAGATACAAAATGTTAAATTCCTAGTCGGGGAATTGAAGCTCTAAATTTTAATTCAAGCCAAACTACAGATGTTTTTAAAGCATTCGACATGAACTATGACTTCATTTGCATAATTGTGTCCCTGATGGTCTAGTGGCTAGGATTCGGCGCTCTCACCGCCGCGGCCCGGGTTCAATTCCCGGTCAGGGAAATCAGATATAAAATGTTAAATTCCTAGTCGGGGAATTGAAGCTCTAAATTTTAATTCAAGCCAAACTACAGATGTTTTTAAAGCATTCGACATGAACTATGACTTCATTTGCATAATTCTGTCCCTGATGGTCTAGTGGCTAGGATTCGGCGCTCTCACCGCCGCGGCCCGGGTTAAATTCCCGGTCACGGAAATGAGATTTAGAGTTTGGAATTCCAGATCCAACTTTTGATTCAAGCCAAACTACAGATGTTTTTAAAGTTTTCGACTTAAACTAAGACTTCATTTGCATAATTGTGTCACTGATGGTCTAGTTGCTAGGATTCGGCGCTCTCACTGCTGCGGCCCGGGTTCAATTCCCGGTCAGGGAAATCATATATAAAGTGTTAAATTCCTGGTCAGGGAATTCAAGCTTTAACTTTTAATTCAAGCCAAACTGCAGATGTTTTTAAAGTATTCGACGTAAACTATGACTTCATTTGCATAATTGTGTCCCTGATGGTCTAGTGGCTAGGATTTGGCGCTTTCACCGCCGCGGCCCGGGTTCAATTCCCGGTCAGGGAAATGAGATTTAGAGTTTGGAATTCCAGATCCAACTTTTAATTCAAGCCAAACTGCAGATGTTTTTAAAGTATTCGACTCAAATTATGACTTCATTTGCATAATTGTGTCCCAGATGGTCTAGTGGCTAGGATTTGGCGCTTTCACCGCCGCGGCCCGGGTTCAATTTCCGGTCAGGGAAATGAGATTTAGAGTTTGGAATTCAAGCTTTAACTTTTGATTCAAGCAAAACTGCAGATGTTTTTAAAGTATTCGACGTAAACTATGACTTCATTTGCATAATCATGTCCCTGATGGTCTAGTGGCTAGGATTCGGCGCTCTCACCGCCGCGGCCCGGGTTCAATTCCCGGTCAGGGAAATCAGATATAAAGTGGTAAATTCCTGGTCAGGAAATTCCAGCTTTAACTTTTAATTAAAGCCAAACTGCAGATGTTTTTAAATTATTTGACTCAAATTATGACTTCATTTGCATAATTGTGTCCCAGATGGTCTAGTGGCTAGGATCTGGCGCTTTCACCGCCGCGGGCCCTGATGGTCTAGTGGCTAGGATTTGGCGCTTTCACCGCCGCGGCCCGGGTTCAATTCCCGGTCAGGGAAATGAGATTTAGAGTTTGGAATTCCAGATCCAACTTTTAATTCAAGCCAAACTGCAGATGTTTTTAAAGTATTCGACTCAAATTATGACTTCATTTGCATAATTGTGTCCCAGATGGTCTAGTGGCTAGGATCTGGCGCTTTCACCGCCGCGGGCCCTGATGGTCTAGTGGCTAGGATTTGGCGCTTTCACCGCCGCGGCCCGGGTTCAATTCCCGGTCAGGGAAATCAGATATAAAGTGTTAAATTCCTAGTCGGGGAATTGAAGCTCTAAATTTTAATTCAAGCCAAACTACAGATGTTTTTAAAGCATTCGACTTAAACTATGACTCCATTTGCATAATTGTGTCCCTGATGGTCTAGTGACTAGGATTCGGCGCTCTCACCGCAGCGGCCCGGGTTCAATTCCCGGTCAGGGAAATCAGATATAAAGTAGTAAATTCCTGGTCAGGAAATTCCAGCTTTAACTTTTAATTCAAGCCAAACTGCAGATGTTTTTAAATTATTTGACTCAAACTATGACTTCATTTGCATAATTGTGTCCCTGATGGTCTAGTGGCTAGGATTCGGCGCTCTCACCGCCGCGTCCCGGGTTCAATTCCCGGTCAGGGAAATCAGATATAAAATGTTAAATTCCTAGTCGGGGAATTGAAGCTCTAAATTTTAATTCAAGCCAAACTACAGATGTTTTTAAAGCATTCGACATGAACTATGACTTCATTTGCATAATTGTGTCCCTGATGGTCTAGTGACTAGGATTTGGCGCTTTCACCGCTGCGGCCCAGGTTCAATTCCCGGTCAGGGAAATGAGACTTAGAGTTTGGAATTCCAGATCCAACTTTTAATTCAAGCCAAACTGCAGATGTTTTTAAAGTTTTCGACTTAAACTAAGACTTCATTAGCATAATCATGTCCCTGATGATCTAGTGGCTAGGATTTGGCGCTTTCACCGCCGCGGCCCGGGTTAAATTCCCGGTCACGGAAATGAGATTTAGAGTTTGGAATTCCAGATCCAACTTTTGATTCAAGCCAAACTACAGATGTTTTTAAAGTTTTCGACTTAAACTAAGACTTCATTTGCATAATAGTGTCACTGATGGTCTAGTGGCTAGGATTCGGCGCTCTCACCGCTGCGGCCCGGGTTCAATTCCCGGTCAGGGAAATCATATATAAAGTGTTAAATTCCTGGTCAGGGAATTCAAGCTTTAACTTTTAATTCAAGCCAAACTGTGCTTGTTTTTAAAGTTTTCGACTTAAACTAAGACTTCATTAGCATAATCATGTCCCTGATGGTCTAGTGGCTAGGATTCGGCGCTCTCACCGCCGCGGCCTGGGTTCAATTCCCGGTCAGGGAAATCAGATATAAAGTGTTAAATTCCTGGTCAGGGAATTCAAGCTTTAACTTTTAATGCAAGCCAAACTGCAGATGTTTTTAAAGTATTCGACGTAAACTATGACTTCATTTGCATAATTGTGTCCCTGATGGTCTAGTGGCTAGGATTTGGCGCTTTCACCGCCGCGGCCCGGGTTCAATTCCCGGTCAGGGAAATGAGATTTAGAGTTTGGAATTCCAGATCCAACTTTTAATTCAAGCCAAACTGCAGATGTTTTTAAAGTATTCGACTCAAATTATGACTTCATTTGCATAATTGTGTCCCAGATGGTCTAGTGGCTAGGATTTGGCGCTTTCACCGCCGCGGCCCGGGTTCAATTTCCGGTCAGGGAAATGAGATTTAGAGTTTGGAATTCCAGATCCAACTTTTAATTCAAGCAAAACTGCAGATGTTTTTAAAGTTTTCGACTTAAATTAATACTTCATTAGCATAATCATGTCCCTGATGGTCTAGTGGCTAGGATTCGGCGCTCTCACCGCCGCGGCCCGGGTTCAATTCCCGGTCAGGGAAATCAGATATAAAGTGGTAAATTCCTATTCGGGGAATTGAAGCTCTAAATTTTAATTCAAGCCAAACTACAGATGTTTTTAAAGCATTCGACTCAAACTATGACTTCATTTGCATAATTGTGTCCCTGATGGTCTAGTGGCTAGGATTTGGCGCTTTCACCGCCGCGGCCCGGGTTAAATTCCCGGTCACGGAAATGAGATTTAGAGTTTGGAATTCCAGATCCAACTTTTGATTCAAGCCAAACTACAGATGTTTTTAAAGCATTCGACATGAACTATGACTTCATTTGCATAATTGTGTCCCTGATGGTCTAGTGGCTAGGATTCGGCGCTCTCACCGCCGCGGCCCGGGTTCAATTCCCGGTCAGGGAAATCATATATAAAGTGTTATATTCCTGGTCAGGGAATTCAAGCTTTAACTTTTAATTCAAGCCAAACTGCAGATGTTTTTAAAGTATTCGACGTAAACTATGACTTCATTTGCTTAATTGTGTCCCTGATGGTCTAGTGGCTAGGATTTGGCGCTTTCACCGCCGCGGCCCGGGTTCAATTCCCGGTCAGGGAAATGAGATTTAGAGTTTGGTATTCCAGATCCAACTTTTAATTCAAGCCAAACTGCAGATGTTTTTAAAGTATTCGACTCAAATTATGACTTCATTTGCATAATTGTGTCCCAGATGGTCTAGTGGCTAGGATTTGGCGCTTTCACCGCCGCGGCCCGGGTTCAATTTCCGGTCAGGGAAATGAGATTTAGAGTTTGGAATTCCAGATCCAACTTTTAATTCAAGCAAAACTGCAGATGTTTTTAAAGTTTTCGACTTAAATTAATACTTCATTAGCATAATCATGTTCCTGATGGTCTAGTGGCTAGGATTCGGCGCTCTCACCGCCGCGGCCCGGGTTCAATTCCCGGTCAGGGAAATCAGATATAAAGTGGTAAATTCCTGGTCAGGAAATTTTTTGATTTGATTTGATTAGAAGAATTTTATTTCTTGAACATGTAGACACCAAATAATAAAAAATTTAAAAATCAACATAGACGTAGACCACAAAATGAGAAAATACACCTTTTGTTCAAGAAAAGGAGTAGGGGGAAGCAAAAGCTTATAGATACCCACCCCTTTCTTATCCATATTCTCAATTAGTATATATTACTTTGAAGATTAATATCATACATACATACACACACTCACACACACTCTCACCCACACACACGCACGCATACTCACACGCACAAATAAATACAATTTAAATTTCCTTCACTTAATATTTTCACAGATCTCATATTTGGCTAATGTGTATAATTTAAGATGTTTTTTGAACTGTGCAATATGTTTACAATCTTTGATCTTATCTGGTAAGTTGTTCCACAACTTCACCCCACAGACCGATATGCACCTGCTTTTGAGTGTAGAGTGCACCTTTGGTTGCCTCAGTTTCAGTCTCCCTCTTAAATTATAGTCTCCTAGTCTGTCGCTAAACCAACTTTGAATGTTTCCTGAGAGTAGGCTGTTTCTTGCTTTAAATACAATCTGTAACATTTTAAAATCTTTCAAGTCCATAAATTTTAATATATTTAATTTCAGAAATAATGTGTTTGTGTGTTCATAGTACCCCACCTTATTAACTATCCGTATTGCTTTTTTTTGAATTGTGCATATTGCCTGTAGGGTGCTTTTGTAGGTATTACCCCACACTTCCACACAGTAACTCAAATAGGGAGCAAAAATTCCGGCTTTAACTTTTAATTCAAGCCAAACTGCAGATGTTTTTAAATTATTTGACTCAAACTATGACTTCATTTGCATAATTGTGTCCCTGATGGTCTAGTGGCTAGGATTCGGCGCTCTCACCGCCGCGGCCCGGGTTCAATTCCCGGTCAGGGAAATCAGATATAAAATGTTAAATTCCTAGTCGGGGAATTGAAGCTCTAAATTTTAATTCAAGCCAAACTGCAGATGTTTTTAAAGCATTCGACATGAACTATGACTTAATTTGCATAATTGTGTCCCTGATGGTCTAGTGACTAGGATTTGGCGCTTTCACCGCTGCGGCCCAGGTTCAATTCCCGGTCAGGGAAATGAGACTTAGAGTTTGGAATTCCAGATCCAACTTTTAATTCAAGCCAAACTGCAGATGTTTTTAAAGTTTTCGACTTAAACTAAGACTTCATTAGCATAATCATGTCCCTGATGGTCTAGTGGCTAGGATTTGGCGCTTTCACCGCCGCGGCCCGGGTTAAATTCCCGGTCACGGAAATGAGATTTAGAGTTTGGAATTCCAGATCCAACTTTTGATTCAAGCCAAACTACAGATGTTTTTAAAGTTTTCGACTTAAACTAAGACTTCATTTGCATAATTGTGTCACTGATGGTCTAGTGGCTAGGATTCGGCGCTCTCACCGCTGCGGCCCGGGTTCAATTCCCGGTCAGGGAAATCATATATAAAGTGTTAAATTCCTGGTCAGGGAATTCAAGCTTTAACTTTTAATTCAAGCCAAACTGCAGATGTTTTTAAAGTATTCGACGTAAACTATGACTTCATTTGCATAATTGTGTCCCTGATGGTCTAGTGGCTAGGATTTGGCGCTTTCACCGCCGCGGCCCGGGTTCAATTCCCGGTCAGGGAAATGAGATTTAGAGTTTGGAATTCCAGATCCAACTTTTAATTCAAGCCAAACTGCAGATGTTTTTAAAGTATTCGACTCAAATTATGACTTCATTTGCATAATTGTGTCCCAGATGGTCTAGTGGCTAGGATTTGGCGCTTTCACCGCCGCGGCCCGGGTTCAATTTCCGGTCAGGGAAATGAGATTTAGAGTTTGGAATTCCAGATCCAACTTTTAATTCAAGCAAAACTGCAGATGTTTTTAAAGTTTTCGACTTAAATTAATACTTCATTAGCATAATCATGTCCCTGATGGTCTAGTGGCTAGGATTCGGCGCTCTCACCGCCGCGGCCCGGGTTCAATTCCCGGTCAGGGAAATCAGATATAAAGTGGTAAATTCCTGGTCAGGAAATTCCAGCTTTAACTTTTAATTCAAGCCAAACTGCAGATGTTTTTAAAGTATTCGACTCAAATTATGACTTCATTTGCATAATTGTGTCCCAGATGGTCTAGTGGCTAGGATTTGGCGCTTTCACCGCCGCGGGACGGGTTCAATTTCCGGTCAGGGAAATGAGATTTAGAGTTTGGAATTCCAGATCCAACTTTTAATTCAAGCAAAACTGCAGATGTTTTTAAAGTTTTCGACTTAAACTAAGACTTCATTAGCATGGTCATGTCCCTGATGGTCTAGTGGCTAGGATTTGGCGCTTTCACCGCCGCGGCCCAGGTTCAATTCCCGGTCAGGGAAATCAGATATAAAGTGTTAAATTCCTAGTCGGGGAATTGAACCTCTAAATTTTAATATACCAAACTACAGATGTTTTTAAAGCATTCGACTTAAACTATGACTCCATTTGCATAATTGTGTCCCTGATGGTCTAGTGGCTAGGATTTGGCGCCTTCACCGCCGCGGCCCGGGTTTAATTCCCGGTCAGGGAAATCAGATATTCCAGCTTTAACTTTTAATTCAAGCCAAACTGCAGATGTTTTTAAATTATTTGACTCAAACTATGACTTCATTTGCATAATTGTGTCCCTGATGGTCTAGTGGCTAGGATTCGGCGCTCTCACCGCCGCGGCCCGGGTTCAATTCCCGGTCAGGGAAATCAGATATAAAATGTTAAATTCCTAGTCGGGGAATTGAAGCTCTAAATTTTAATTCAAGCCAAACTACAGATGTTTTTAAAGCATTCGACATGAACTATGACTTCATTTGCATAATTGTGTCCCTGATGGTCTAGTGACTAGGATTTGGCGCTTTCACCGCCGCGGCCCGGGTTAAATTCCCGGTCACGGAAATGAGATTTAGAGTTTGGAATTCCAGATCCAACTTTTGATTCAAGCCAAACTACAGATGTTTTTAAAGCATTCGACATGAACTATGACTTCATTTGCATAATTGTGTCACTGATGGTCTAGTGGCTAGGATTCGGCGCTCTCACCGCCGCGGCCAGGGTTCAATTCCCGGTCAGGGAAATCAGACATAAAGTGTTAAATTCCTAGTCGGGGAATTGAAGCTCTAAATTTTAATTCAAGCCAAACTACAGATGTTTTTAAAGCATTCGACTTAAACTATGACTCCATTTGCATAATTGTGTCCCTGATGGTCTAGTGGCTAGGATTTGGTGCTTTCACGGCCGCGGCCCGAGTTCAATTCCCAGTCAGGGAAATGAGATTTAGAGTTTGGAATTCCAGATCCAACTTTTAATTCAAGCCAAACTGGAGATGTTTTTAAAGTTTTCGACTTAAACTAAGACTTCATTAGCATAATTGTGTCCCAGATGGTCTAGTGGCTAGGATTTGGCGCTTTCACCGCCGCGGCCCGGGTTCAATTTCCGGTCAGGGAAATGAGATTTAGAGTTTGGAATTCCAGATCCAACTTTTAATTCAAGCCAAACTGGAGATGTTTTTAAAGTTTTCGACTTAAACTAAGACTTCATTAGCATGGTCATGTCCCTGATGGTCTAGTGGCTAGGATTTGGCGCTCTCACCGCCGCGGCCCGGGTTCAATTCCCGGTCAGGGAAATCAGATATAAAGTGGTAAATTCCTAGTCAGGAAATTCCGGCTTTAACTTTTAATTCAAGCCAAACTGCAGATGTTTTTAAATTATTTGACTCAAACTATGACTTCATTTGCATAATTGTGTCCCTGATGGTCTAGTGGCTAGGATTCGGCGCTCTCACCGCCGCGGCCCGGGTTCAATTCCCTTGTCAGGGAAATCAGATATAAAATGTTAAATTCCTAGTCGGGGAATTGAAGCTCTAAATTTTAATTCAAGCCAAACTGCAGATGTTTTTAAAGCATTCGACATGAACTATGACTTCATTTGCATAATTGTGTCCCTGATGGTCTAGTGACTAGGATTTGGCGCTTTCACCGCTGCGGCCCAGGTTCAATTCCCGGTCAGGGAAATGAGACTTAGAGTTTGGAATTCCAGATCCAACTTTTAATTCAAGCCAAACTGCAGATGTTTTTAAAGTTTTCGACTTAAACTAAGACTTCATTAGCATAATCATGTCCCTGATGGTCTAGTGGCTAGGATTTGGCGCTTTCACCGCCGCGGCCCGGGTTAAATTCCCGGTCACGGAAATGAGATTTAGAGTTTGGAATTCCAGATCCAACATTTGATTCAAGCCAAACTACAGATGTTTTTAAAGTATTCGACATGAACTATGACTTCATTTGCATAATTGTGTCACTGATGGTCTAGTGGCTAGGATTCGGCGCTCTCACCGCCGCGGCCAGGGTTCAATTCCCGGTCAGGGAAATCAGACATAAAGTGTTAAATTCCTAGTCGGGGAATTGAAGCTCTAAATTTTAATTCAAGCCAAACTACAGATGTTTTTAAAGCATTCGACTTAAACTATGACTCCATTTGCATAATTGTGTCCCTGATGGTCTAGTGGCTAGGATTTGGTGCTTTCACGGCCGCGGCCCGAGTTCAATTCCCAGTCAGGGAAATGAGATTTAGAGTTTGGAATTCCAGATCCAACTTTTAATTCAAGCCAAACTGGAGATGTTTTTAAAGTTTTCGACTTAAACTAAGACTTCATTAGCATAATTGTGTCCCAGATGGTCTAGTGGCTAGGATTTGGCGCTTTCACCGCCGCGGCCCGGGTTCAATTTCCGGTCAGGGAAATGAGATTTAGAGTTTGGAATTCCAGATCCAACTTTTAATTCAAGCCAAACTGGAGATGTTTTTAAAGTTTTCGACTTAAACTAAGACTTCATTAGCATGGTCATGTCCCTGATGGTCTTGTGGCTAGGATTTGGCGCTCTCACCGCCGCGGCCCGGGTTCAATTCCCGGTCAGGGAAATCAGATATAAAGTGGTAAATTCCTAGTCAGGAAATTCCGGCTTTAACTTTTAATTCAAGCCAAACTGCAGATGTTTTTAAATTATTTGACTCAAACTATGACTTCATTTGCATAATTGTGTCCCTGATGGTCTAGTGGCTAGGATTCGGCGCTCTCACCGCCGCGGCCCGGGTTCAATTCCCGGTCAGGGAAATCAGATATAAAATGTTAAATTCCTAGTCGGGGAATTGAAGCTCTAAATTTTAATTCAAGCCAAACTGCAGATGTTTTTAAAGCATTCGACATGAACTATGACTTCATTTGCATAATTGTGTCCCTGATGGTCTAGTGACTAGGATTTGGCGCTTTCACCGCTGCGGCCCAGGTTCAATTCCCGGTCAGGGAAATGAGACTTAGAGTTTGGAATTCCAGATCCAACTTTTAATTCAAGCCAAACTGCAGATGTTTTTAAAGTTTTCGACTTAAACTAAGACTTCATTAGCATAATCATGTCCCTGATGGTCTAGTGGCTAGGATTTGGCGCTTTCACCGCCGCGGCCCGGGTTAAATTCCCGGTCACGGAAATGAGATTTAGAGTTTGGAATTCCAGATCCAACATTTGATTCAAGCCAAACTACAGATGTTTTTAAAGTATTCGACGTAAACTATGACTTCATTTGCATAATCATGTCCCTGATGGTCTAGTGGCTAGGATTTGGCGCTTTCACCGCTGCGGCCCAGGTTCAATTCCCGGTCAGGGAAATGAGACTTAGAGTTTGGAATTCCAGATCCAACTTTTAATTCAAGCCAAACTGCAGATGTTTTTAAAGTTTTCGACTTAAACTAAGACTTCATTAGCATAATCATGTCCCTGATAGTCTAGTGGCTAGGATTCGGCGCTCTCACCGCTGCGGCCCGGGTTCAATTCCCGGTCAGGGAAATCATATATAAAGTGTTAAATTCCTGGTCAGGGAATTCAAGCTTTAACTTTTAATTCAAGCCAAACTGCAGATGTTTTTAAAGTTTTCGACTTAAACTAAGACTTCATTAGCATAATCATGTCCCTGATGGTCTAGTGGCTAGGATTTGGCGCTTTCGCCGCCGCGGCCCGGGTTCAATTCCCGGTCAGGGAAATCAGATATAAAGTGTTAAATTCCTGGTCAGGGAATTCCAGCTTTAACTTTTAATTCAAGCCAAACTGCAGATGTTTTTAAAGTTTTCGACTCAAATTATGACTTCATTTGCATAATTGTGTCCCAGATGGTCTAGTGGCTAGGATTTGGCGCTTTCACCGCCGCGGCCCGCGTTCAATTCCCGGTCAGGGAAATCAGATATAAATTGTTAAATTCCTGGTCAGGGAATTCCAGCTTTAACTTTTAATTCAAGCCAAACTGCAGATGTTTTTAAAGTTTTCGACTCAAATTATGACTTCATTTGCATAATTGTGTCCCAGATGGTCTAGTGGCTAGGATTTGGCGCTTTCACCGCCGCGGCCCGCGTTCAATTCCCGGTCAGGGAAATCAGATATAAATTGTTAAATTCCTGGTCAGGGAATTCCAGCTTTAACTTTTAATTCAAGCCAAACTGCAGATGTTTTTAAAGCATTCGACTTAAACTAAGACTTCATTAGCATAATCATGTCCCTGATGGTCTAGTGGCTAGGATTCGGCGCTCTCACCGCCGCGGCCCGGGTTCAATTCCCGGTCAGGGAAATCAGATATAAAGTGTTAAATTCCTAGTCGGGGAATTGAAGCTCTAAATTTTAATTCAAGCCAAACTACAGATGTTTTTAAAGCATTCGACTTAAACTATGACTCCATTTGCATAAATGTGTCCCTGATGGTCTAGTGGCTAGGATTTGGCGCTTTCACCGCCGCGGCCCGAGTTCAATTCCCGGTCAGGGAAATGAGATTTAGAGTTTGCAATTCCAGATCCAACTTTTAATACAAGCCAAACTGCAGATGTTTTTAAAGCATTCGACATGAACTATGACTTCATTTGCATAATTGTGTCCCTGATGGTCTAGTGACTAGGATTTGGCGCTTTCACCGCTGCGGCCCAGGTTCAATTCCCGGTCAGGGAAATGAGACTTAGAGTTTGGAATTCCAGATCCAACTTTTAATTCAAGCCAAACTGCAGATGTTTTTAAAGTTTTCGACTTAAACTAAGACTTCATTAGCATAATCATGTCCCTGATGGTCTAGTGGCTAGGATTTGGCGCTTTCACCGCCGCGGCCCGGGTTAAATTCCCGGTCACGGAAATGAGATTTAGAGTTTAGAATTCCAGATCCAACATTTGATTCAAGCCAAACTACAGATGTTTTTAAAGTATTCGACGTAAACTATGACTTCATTTGCATAATCATGTCCCTGATGGTCTAGTGGCTAGGATTTGGCGCTTTCACCGCTGCGGCCCAGGTTCAATTCCCGGTCAGGGAAATGAGACTTAGAGTTTGGAATTCCAGATCCAACTTTTAATTCAAGCCAAACTGCAGATGTTTTTAAAGTTTTCGACTTAAACTAAGACTTCATTAGCATAATCATGTCCCTGATAGTCTAGTGGCTAGGATTCGGCGCTCTCACCGCTGCGGCCCGGGTTCAATTCCCGGTCAGGGAAATCATATATAAAGTGTTAAATTCCTGGTCAGGGAATTCAAGCTTTAACTTTTAATTCAAGCCAAACTGCAGATGTTTTTAAAGTTTTCGACTTAAACTAAGACTTCATTAGCATAATCATGTCCCTGATGGTCTAGTGGCTAGGATTTGGCGCTTTCGCCGCCGCGGCCCGGGTTCAATTCCCGGTCAGGGAAATCAGATATAAAGTGTTAAATTCCTGGTCAGGGAATTCCAGCTTTAACTTTTAATTCAAGCCAAACTGCAGATGTTTTTAAAGTTTTCGACTCAAATTATGACTTCATTTGCATAATTGTGTCCCAGATGGTCTAGTGGCTAGGATTTGGCGCTTTCACCGCTGCGGCCCAGGTTCAATTCCCGGTCAGGGAAATGAGACTTAGAGTTTGGAATTCCAGATCCAACTTTTAATTCAAGCCAAACTGCAGATGTTTTTAAAGTTTTCGACTTAAACTAAGACTTCATTAGCATAATCATGTCCCTGATGGTCTAGTGGCTAGGATTTGGCGCTTTCACCGCCGCGGCCCGGGTTAAATTCCCGGTCACGGAAATGAGATTTAGAGTTTAGAATTCCAGATCCAACATTTGATTCAAGCCAAACTACAGATGTTTTTAAAGTATTCGACGTAAACTATGACTTCATTTGCATAATCATGTCCCTGATGGTCTAGTGGCTAGGATTTGGCGCTTTCACCGCTGCGGCCCAGGTTCAATTCCCGGTCAGGGAAATGAGACTTAGAGTTTGGAATTCCAGATCCAACTTTTAATTCAAGCCAAACTGCAGATGTTTTTAAAGTTTTCGACTTAAACTAAGACTTCATTAGCATAATCATGTCCCTGATAGTCTAGTGGCTAGGATTCGGCGCTCTCACCGCTGCGGCCCGGGTTCAATTCCCGGTCAGGGAAATCATATATAAAGTGTTAAATTCCTGGTCAGGGAATTCAAGCTTTAACTTTTAATTCAAGCCAAACTGCAGATGTTTTTAAAGTTTTCGACTTAAACTAAGACTTCATTAGCATAATCATGTCCCTGATGGTCTAGTGGCTAGGATTTGGCGCTTTCGCCGCCGCGGCCCGGGTTCAATTCCCGGTCAGGGAAATCAGATATAAAGTGTTAAATTCCTGGTCAGGGAATTCCAGCTTTAACTTTTAATTCAAGCCAAACTGCAGATGTTTTTAAAGTTTTCGACTCAAATTATGACTTCATTTGCATAATTGTGTCCCAGATGGTCTAGTGGCTAGGATTTGGCGCTTTCACCGCCGCGGCCCGCGTTCAATTCCCGGTCAGGGAAATCAGATATAAATTGTTAAATTCCTGGTCAGGGAATTCCAGCTTTAACTTTTAATTCAAGCCAAACTGCAGATGTTTTTTAAGCATTCGACTTAAACTAAGACTTTATTAGCATAATCATGTCCCTGATGGTCTAGTGGCTAGGATTCGGCGCTCTCACCGCCGCGGCCCGGGTTCAATTCCCGGTCAGGGAAATCAGATATAAAGTGTTAAATTCCTAGTCGGGGAATTGAAGCTCTAAATTTTAATTCAAGCCAAACTACAGATGTTTTTAAAGCATTCGACTTAAACTATGACTCCATTTGCATAAATGTGTCCCTGATGGTCTAGTGGCTAGGATTTGGCGCTTTCACCGCCGCGGCCCGAGTTCAATTCCCGGTCAGGGAAATGAGATTTAGAGTTTGCAATTCCAGATCCAACTTTTAATACAAGCCAAACTGCAGATGTTTTTAAAGTTTTCGACTCAAATTATGACTTCATTTGCATAATTGTGTCCCAGATGGTCTAGTGGCTAGGATTTGGCGCTTTCACCGCCGCGGCCCGGGTTAAATTCCCGGTCAGGGAAATCATATATAAGGTGTTAAATTCCTGGTCAGGGAATTCAAGCTTTAACTTTTAATTCAAGCCAAACTGCAGATGTTTTTAAAGTTTTCGACTTAAACTAAGACTTCATTTGCATAATTGTGTCCCTGATGGTCTAGTGGCTAGGATTCGGCGCTCTCACCGCTGCGGCCCGGGTTCAATTCCCGGTCAGGGAAATCATATATAAAGTGTTAAATTCCTGGTCAGGGAATTCAAGCCAAACTGCAGATGTATTTAAAGTATTCGACTTAAACTAAGACTTCATTTGCATAATTGTGTCCCTGATGGTCTAGTGGCTAGGATTCGGCGCTCTCACCGCCGCGGCCCGGGTTCAATTCCCGGTCAGGGAAATGAGATTTAGAGTTTGGAATTCCAGATCCAACTTTTAATTCAAGCCAAACTGCAGATGTTTTTAAAGTATTCGACTCAAATTATGACTTCATTTGCATAATTGTGTCCCAGATGGTCTAGTGGCTAGGATTTGGCGCTTTTACCGCCGCGGCCCGGGTTCAATTTCCGGTCAGGGAAATGAGATTTAGAGTTTGGAATTCCAGATCCAACTTTTAATTCAAGCAAAACTGCAGATGTTTTTAAAGTTTTCGACTTAAACTAAGACTTCATTAGCATAATCATGTCCCTGATGGTCTAGTGGCTAGGATTTGGCGCTTTCGCTGCCGCGGCCCGGGTTCAATTCCCGGTCAGGGAAATCAGATATAAAGTGTTAAATTCCTGGTCAGGGAATTCCAGCTTTAACTTTTAATTCAAGCCAAACTGCAGATGTTTTTAAAGTTTTCGACTCAAATTATGACTTCATTTGCATAATTGTGTCCCAGATGGTCTAGTGGCTAGGATTTGGCGCTTTCACCGCCGCGGCCCGCGTTCAATTCCCGGTCAGGGAAATCAGATATAAATTGTTAAATTCCTGGTCAGGGAATTCCAGCTTTAACTTTTAATTCAAGCCAAACTGCAGATGTTTTTAAAGCATTCGACTTAAACTAAGACTTCATTAGCATAATCATGTCCCTGATGGTCTAGTGGCTAGGATTCGGCGCTCTCACCGCCGCGGCCCGGGTTCAATTCCCGGTCAGGGAAATCAGATATAAAGTGTTAAATTCCTAGTCGGGGAATTGAAGCTCTAAATTTTAATTCAAGCCAAACTACAGATGTTTTTAAAGCATTCGACTTAAACTATGACTCCATTTGCATGAATGTGTCCCTGATGGTCTAGTGGCTAGGATTTGGCGCTTTCACCGCCGCGGCCCGAGTTCAATTCCCGGTCAGGGAAATGAGATTTAGAGTTTGCAATTCCAGATCCAACTTTTAATACAAGCCAAACTGCAGATGTTTTTAAAGTTTTCGACTCAAATTATGACTTCATTTGCATAATTGTGTCCCAGATGGTCTAGTGGCTAGGATTTGGCGCTTTCACCGCCGCGGCCCGGGTTAAATTCCCGGTCAGGGAAATCATATATAAAGTGTTAAATTCCTGGTCAGGGAATTCAAGCTTTAACTTTTAATTCAAGCCAAACTGCAGATGTTTTTAAAGTATTCGACGTAAATTATGACTTCATTTGCATAATTGTGTCCCTGATGGTCTAGTGGCTAGGATTTGGCGCTTTCACCGCCGCGGCCCGAGTTCAATTCCCGGTCACGGAAATGAGATTTAGAGTTTGGAATTCCAGATCCAACTTTTAATTCAAGCCAAACTGCAGATCTTTTTAAAGTTTTCGACTTAAACTATGACTTCATTTGCATAATTGTGTCCCAGATGGTCTAGTGGCTAGGATTTGGCGCTTTCACCGCCGCGGCCCGGGTTAAATTCCCGGTCACGGAAATGAGATTTAGAGTTTGGAATTCCAGATCCAACTTTTGATTCAAGCCAAACTACAGATCTTTTTAAAGTTTTCGACTTAAACTATGACTTCATTTGCATAATTGTGTCCCAGATGGTCTAGTGGCTAGGATTTGGCGCTTTCACCGCCGCGGCCCGGGTTCAATTCCCGGTCAGGGAAATCAGATATAAAGTGTTAAATTCCTAGTCGGGGAATTGAAGCTCTAAATTTTAATTCAAGCCAAACTACAGATGTTTTTGAAGCATTCGACTTAAACTATGACTCCATTTGCATAACTGTGTCCCTGATGGTCTATTGGCTAGGATTTGGCGCTTTCACCGCTGCGGCCCGGGTTCAATTCCCGGTCAGGGAAATCAGATATAAAGTGTTAAATTCCTGGTCAGGGAATTCCAGCTTTAACTTTTAATTCAAGCCAAACTGCAGATGTTTTTAAAGCATTCGACTTAAACTAAGACTTCATTAGCATAATCATGTCCCTGATGGTCTAGTGGCTAGGATTCGGCGCTCACACCGCCGCGGCCCGGGTTCAATTCCCGGTCAGGGAAATCAGATATAAAGTGTTAAATTCGTAGTCGGGGAATTGAAGCTCTAAATTTTAATTCAAGCCAAACTACAGATGTTTTTAAAGCATTCGACTTAAACTATGACTCCATTTGCATAAATGTGTCCCAGATGGTCTAGTGGCTAGGATTTGGCGCTTTCACCGCCGCGGCCCGAGTTCAATTCCCGGTCAGGGAAATGAGATTTAGAGTTTGGAGTTCCAGATCCAACTTTTAATACAAGCCAAACTGCAGATGTTTTTAAAGTTTTCGACTCAAATTATGACTTCATTTGCATAATTGTGTCCCAGATGGTCTAGTGGCTAGGATTTGGCGCTTTCACCGCCGCGGCCCGGGTTAAATTCCCGGTCAGGGAAATCATATATAAGGTGTTAAATTCCTGGTCAGGGAATTCAAGCTTTAACTTTTAATTCAAGCCAAACTGCAGATGTTTTTAAAGTTTTCGACTTAAACTAAGACTTCATTTGCATAATTGTGTCCCTGATGGTCTAGTGGCTAGGATTCGGCGCTCTCACCGCTGCGGCCCGGGTTCAATTCCCGGTCAGGGAAATCATATATAAAGTGTTAAATTCCTGGTCAGGGAATTCAAGCCAAACTGCAGATGTATTTAAAGTATTCGACTTAAACTAAGACTTCATTTGCATAATTGTGTCCCTGATGGTCTAGTGGCTAGGATTCGGCGCTCTCACCGCCGCGGCCCGGGTTCAATTCCCGGTCAGGGAAATGAGATTTAGAGTTTGGAATTCCAGATCCAACTTTTAATTCAAGCCAAACTGCAGATGTTTTTAAAGTATTCGACTCAAATTATGACTTCATTTGCATAATTGTGTCCCAGATGGTCTAGTGGCTAGGATTTGGCGCTTTTACCGCCGCGGCCCGGGTTCAATTTCCGGTCAGGGAAATGAGATTTAGAGTTTGGAATTCCAGATCCAACTTTTAATTCAAGCAAAACTGCAGATGTTTTTAAAGTTTTCGACTTAAACTAAGACTTCATTAGCATAATCATGTCCCTGATGGTCTAGTGGCTAGGATTTGGCGCTTTCGCTGCCGCGGCCCGGGTTCAATTCCCGGTCAGGGAAATCAGATATAAAGTGTTAAATTCCTGGTCAGGGAATTCCAGCTTTAACTTTTAATTCAAGCCAAACTGCAGATGTTTTTAAAGTTTTCGACTCAAATTATGACTTCATTTGCATAATTGTGTCCCAGATGGTCTAGTGGCTAGGATTTGGCGCTTTCACCGCCGCGGCCCGCGTTCAATTCCCGGTCAGGGAAATCAGATATAAATTGTTAAATTCCTGGTCAGGGAATTCCAGCTTTAACTTTTAATTCAAGCCAAACTGCAGATGTTTTTAAAGCATTCGACTTAAACTAAGACTTCATTAGCATAATCATGTCCCTGATGGTCTAGTGGCTAGGATTCGGCGCTCTCACCGCCGCGGCCCGGGTTCAATTCCCGGTCAGGGAAATCAGATATAAAGTGTTAAATTCCTAGTCGGGGAATTGAAGCTCTAAATTTTAATTCAAGCCAAACTACAGATGTTTTTAAAGCATTCGACTTAAACTATGACTCCATTTGCATGAATGTGTCCCTGATGGTCTAGTGGCTAGGATTTGGCGCTTTCACCGCCGCGGCCCGAGTTCAATTCCCGGTCAGGGAAATGAGATTTAGAGTTTGCAATTCCAGATCCAACTTTTAATACAAGCCAAACTGCAGATGTTTTTAAAGTTTTCGACTCAAATTATGACTTCATTTGCATAATTGTGTCCCAGATGGTCTAGTGGCTAGGATTTGGCGCTTTCACCGCCGCGGCCCGGGTTAAATTCCCGGTCAGGGAAATCATATATAAAGTGTTAAATTCCTGGTCAGGGAATTCAAGCTTTAACTTTTAATTCAAGCCAAACTGCAGATGTTTTTAAAGTATTCGACGTAAATTATGACTTCATTTGCATAATTGTGTCCCTGATGGTCTAGTGGCTAGGATTTGGCGCTTTCACCGCCGCGGCCCGAGTTCAATTCCCGGTCACGGAAATGAGATTTAGAGTTTGGAATTCCAGATCCAACTTTTAATTCAAGCCAAACTGCAGATCTTTTTAAAGTTTTCGACTTAAACTATGACTTCATTTGCATAATTGTGTCCCAGATGGTCTAGTGGCTAGGATTTGGCGCTTTCACCGCCGCGGCCCGGGTTAAATTCCCGGTCACGGAAATGAGATTTAGAGTTTGGAATTCCAGATCCAACTTTTGATTCAAGCCAAACTACAGATCTTTTTAAAGTTTTCGACTTAAACTATGACTTCATTTGCATAATTGTGTCCCAGATGGTCTAGTGGCTAGGATTTGGCGCTTTCACCGCCGCGGCCCGGGTTCAATTCCCGGTCAGGGAAATCAGATATAAAGTGTTAAATTCCTAGTCGGGGAATTGAAGCTCTAAATTTTAATTCAAGCCAAACTACAGATGTTTTTGAAGCATTCGACTTAAACTATGACTCCATTTGCATAACTGTGTCCCTGATGGTCTATTGGCTAGGATTTGGCGCTTTCACCGCTGCGGCCCGGGTTCAATTCCCGGTCAGGGAAATCAGATATAAAGTGTTAAATTCCTGGTCAGGGAATTCCAGCTTTAACTTTTAATTCAAGCCAAACTGCAGATGTTTTTAAAGCATTCGACTTAAACTAAGACTTCATTAGCATAATCATGTCCCTGATGGTCTAGTGGCTAGGATTCGGCGCTCACACCGCCGCGGCCCGGGTTCAATTCCCGGTCAGGGAAATCAGATATAAAGTGTTAAATTCGTAGTCGGGGAATTGAAGCTCTAAATTTTAATTCAAGCCAAACTACAGATGTTTTTAAAGCATTCGACTTAAACTATGACTCCATTTGCATAAATGTGTCCCAGATGGTCTAGTGGCTAGGATTTGGCGCTTTCACCGCCGCGGCCCGAGTTCAATTCCCGGTCAGGGAAATGAGATTTAGAGTTTGGAGTTCCAGATCCAACTTTTAATACAAGCCAAACTGCAGATGTTTTTAAAGTTTTCGACTCAAATTATGACTTCATTTGCATAATTGTGTCCCAGATGGTCTAGTGGCTAGGATTTGGCGATTTCACCGCCGCGGCCCGGGTTAAATTCCCGGTCAGGGAAATCATATATAAAGTGTTAAATTCCTGGTCAGGGAATTCAAGCTTTAACTTTTAATTCAAGCCAAACTGCAGATGTTTTTAAAGTATTCGACGTAAATTATGACTTCATTTGCATAATTGTGTCCCTGATGGTCTAGTGGCTAGGATTTGGCGCTTTCACCGCCGCGGCCCGAGTTCAATTCCCGGTCACGGAAATGAGATTCAGAGTTCGGAATTCCAGATCCAACTTTTAATTCAAGCCAAACTGCAGATCTTTTTAAAGTTTTCGACTTAAACTAAGACTTCATTTGCATAATTGTGTCCCAGATGGTCTAGTGGCTAGGATTTGGCGCTTTCACCGCCGCGGCCCGCGTTCAATTCCCGGTCAGGGAAATGAGATTTAGAGTTTGGAATTCCAGATCCAACTTTTAATTCAAGCCAAACTGCAGATCTTTTTAAAGTTTTCGACTTAAACTATGACTTCATTTGCATAATTGTGTCCCAGATGGTCTAGTGGCTAGGATTTGGCGCTTTCACCGCCGCGGCCCGGGTTCAATTTCCGGTCAGGGAAATGAGATTTAGAGTTTGGAATTCCAGATGCAACTTTTAATTCAAGCAAAACTGCAGATGTTTTTAAAGTTTTCGACTTAAATTAATACTTCATTAGCATAATCATGTCTCTGATGGTCTAGTGGCTAGGATTCGGCGCTCTCACCGCCGCGGCCCGGGTTCAATTCCCGGTCAGGGAAATCAGATATAAAGTGTTAAATTCCTGGCCAGGGAAATCAAGCTTTAACTTTTAATTCAAGCCAAACTGCAGATGTTTTTAAAGTATTCGACGTAAACTATGACTTCATTTGCATAATTGTGTCCCTGATGGTCTAGTGGCTAGGATTCGGCGCTCTCACCGCCGCGACCCGGGTTCAATTCCCGGTCAGGGAAATCAGATATAAAGTGTTAAATTCCTAGTCGGGGAATTGAAGCTCTAAATTTTAATTCAAGCCAAACTACAGATGTTTTTGAAGTTTTCGACTCAAATTATGACTTCATTTGCATAATTGTGTCCCAGATGGTCTAGTGGCTAGGATTTGGCGCTTTCACCGCCGCGGCCCGGGTTAAATTCCCGGTCAGGGAAATCATATATGAAGTGTTAAATTCCTGGTCAGGGAATTCAAGCTTTAACTTTTAATTCAAGCCAAACTGCAGATGTTTTTAAAGTATTCGACGTAAATTATGACTTCATTTGCATAATTGTGTCCCTGATGGTCTAGTGGCTAGGAGGACTCCTCGTTAGTATAGTGGACAGTATCTCTGCTTGTCACGCAGAAGACCAGGGTTCGATTCCCTGACGGGGAGATTCTTCCTAATAAGTATCCAAAAACTGTTCATCGTACTTGGATTCTCCAATCCTGTGCCTCAAAACTCATGTGGATTGGAGCTATTTTAGTACTGATACTACAAGTTCTGAACAGACTGTTGCTAAAAACATGACTCCAAATTGTCCCATTTCTGTCACTCAGCAAAAGTGTGACAATGTTGTCAAAGAATTGCTGAATCAAACAAATGCATGCAGGAGGACATCTCTCAGACGATCTCAATCGGTTGGCTTCATCAGTTGCCTCATGCGCAGCCTGGAAGAGTTGTCGTTTTATTGACCGGTTGAAAGAAGATTCCCCGCTGCAGCGTGAGCCGGACAAAAGTTAAGGCTGCCAGACAATTTGCCGTAGGACTCCTCGTTAGTATAGTGGACAGTATCTCTGCTTGTCACGCAGAAGACCAGGGTTCGATTCCCTGACGGGGAGATTCTTCTTAAAAGGTATCTAACAACTGTCCATTCTCCTTGGCTTCTCCAATCCTGTGCCTCACAACTCATGTGGATTGGAGCTATTTTAGTACTGAAACTACAAGTTCTGAACAAACTGTTGCTAAAAACATGACTCCAAATTGTCCCATTTCTGTCACTCAGCAAAAGTGTGACATTGTTGTCAAAGAATTGCTGAATCAAACGAATGCATGCAGGAGGACATCTCTCAGACGATGTCAATCGGTTGGCTTCATCAGTTGCCTCATGCGCAGCCTGGAACAGTTGTCTTTTTATTGACCGTTGAAAGAAGATTCCCCGCTGCAGCGTGAGCCGGAAAAAAGTTAAGGCTGCCAGACAATTTGCTGGAGGACTCCTCGTTAGTATAGTGGACAGTATCTCTGCTTGTCACGCAGAAGACCAGGGTTCGATTCCCTGACGGGGAGATTCTTCCTAATAAGCATCCAAAAACTGTCCATTCTCCTTGGCTTCTCCAATCCTGTGCCTCACAACTCATGTGGATTGGAGCTATTTTAGTACTGAAACTACAAGTTCTGAACAAACTGTTGCTAAAAACATGACTCCAAATTGTCCCATTTCTGTCACTCAGCAAAAGTGTGACAATGTTGTCAAAGAATTGCTGAATCAAACGAATGCATGCAGGAGGACATCTCTCAGACGATGTCAATCGGTTGGCTTCATCAGTTGCCTCATGCGCAGCCTGGAAGAGTTGTCTTTTTATTGACCGTTGAAAGAAGATTCCCCGCTGCAGCGTGAGCCGGAAAAAAGTTAAGGCTGCCAGACAATTTGCTGAAGGACTCCTCGTTAGTATAGTGGACAGTATCTCTGCTTGTCACGCAGAAGACCAGGGTTCGATTCCCTGACGGGGAGATTCTTCCTAATAATTATCCAAAAACTGTTCATCGTACTTGGATTCTCCAATCCTGTGCCTCAAAACTCATGTGGATTGGAGCTATTTTAGTACTGATACTACAAGTTCTGAACAGACTGTTGCTAAAAACATGACTCCAAATTGTCCCATTTCTGTCACTCAGCAAAAGTGTGACAATGTTGTCAAAGAATTGCTGAATCAAACAAATGCATGCAGGAGGACATCTCTCAGACGATCTCAATCGGTTGGCTTCATCAGTTGCCTCATGCGCAGCCTGGAAGAGTTGTCTTTTTATTGACCGTTGAAAGAAGATTCCCCGCTGCAGCGTGAGCCGGAAAAAAGTTAAGGCTGCCAGACAATTTGCTGAAGGACTCCTCGTTAGTATAGTGGACAGTATCTCTGCTTGTCACGCAGAAGACCAGGGTTCGATTCCCTGACGGGGAGATTCTTCCTAATAAGCATCCAAAAACTGTTCATCGTACTTGGATTCTCCAATCCTGTGCCTCACAACTCATGTGGATTCGAGCTATTTTAGTACTGAAACTACAAGTTCTGAACAGACTGTTGCTAAAAACATGACTGCAAATTGTCCCATTTCTGTCACTCAGCAAAAGTGTGACAATGTTGTCAAAGAATTGCTGAATCAAACGAATGCATGCAGGAGGACATCTCTCAGACGATGTCAATCGGTTGGCTTCATCAGTTGTCATGCGCAGCCTGGAAGAGTTGACTTTTTATTGACCGGTTGAAAGAAGATTCCCCGCTGCAGCGTTTGCCGGACAAAAGTTAAGGCTGCCAGACAATTTGCTGAAGGACTCCTCGTTAGTATAGTGGACAGTATCTCTGCTTGTCACGCAGAAGACCAGGGTTCGATTCTCTGACGGGGAGATTCTTCCTAAATGGCATCTAACAACTGTTCATTGTACTTGGATTCTCCAATCCTGTGCCTCACAACTCATGTGGATTGGAGCTATTTTAGTACTGAAACTACAAGTTCTGAACAGACTGTTGCTAAAAACATGACTCCAAATTGTCCCATTTCTGTCACTCAGCAAAAGTGTGACAATGTTGTCAAAGAATTGCTGAATCAAACAAATGCATGCAGGAGGACATCTCTCAGACGATCTCAATCGGTTGGCTTCATCAGTTGCCTCATGCGCAGCCTGGAAGAGTTGTCGTTTTATTGACCGGTTGAAAGAAGATTCCCCGCTGCAGCGTGAGCCGGACAAAAGTTAAGGCTGCCAGACAATTTGCCGTAGGACTCCTCGTTAGTATAGTGGACAGTATCTCTGCTTGTCACGCAGAAGACCAGGGTTCGATTCCCTGACGGGGAGATTCTTCTTAAAAGGTATCTAACAACTGTCCATTCTCCTTGGCTTCTCCAATCCTGTGCCTCACAACTCATGTGGATTGGAGCTATTTTAGTACTGAAACTACAAGTTCTGAACAAACTGTTGCTAAAAACATGACTCCAAATTGTCCCATTTCTGTCACTCAGCAAAAGTGTGACATTGTTGTCAAAGAATTGCTGAATCAAACGAATGCATGCAGGAGGACATCTCTCAGACGATGTCAATCGGTTGGCTTCATCAGTTGCCTCATGCGCAGCCTGGAAGAGTTGTCTTTTTATTGACCGTTGAAAGAAGATTCCCCGCTGCAGCGTGAGCCGGAAAAAAGTTAAGGCTGCCAGACAATTTGCTGAAGGACTCCTCGTTAGTATAGTGGACAGTATCTCTGCTTGTCACGCAGAAGACCAGGGTTCGATTCCCTGACGGGGAGATTCTTCCTAATAAGCATCCAAAAACTGTTCATCGTACTTGGATTCTCCAATCCTGTGCCTCACAACTCATGTGGATTCGAGCTATTTTAGTACTGAAACTACAAGTTCTGAACAGACTGTTGCTAAAAACATGACTCCAAATTGTCCCATTTCTGTCACTCAGCAAAAGTGTGACAATGTTGTCAAAGAATTGCTGAATCAAACAAATGCATGCAGGAGGACATCTCTCAGACGATCTCAATCGGTTGGCTTCATCAGTTGCCTCATGCGCAGCCTGGAAGAGTTGTCGTTTTATTGACCGGTTGAAAGAAGATTCCCCGCTGCAGCGTGAGCCGGACAAAAGTTAAGGCTGCCAGACAATTTGCTGAAGGACTCCTCGTTAGTATAGTGGACAGTATCTCTGCTTGTCACGCAGAAGACCAGGGTTCGATTCCCTGACGGGGAGATTCTTCTTAAAAGGTATCTAACAACTGTCCATTCTCCTTGGCTTCTCCAATCCTGTGCCTCACAACTCATGTGGATTGGAGCTATTTTAGTACTGAAACTACAAGTTCTGAACAAACTGTTGCTAAAAACATGACTCCAAATTGTCCCATTTCTGTCACTCAGCAAAAGTGTGACAATGTTGTCAAAGAATTGCTGAATCAAACAAATGCATGCAGGAGGACATCTCTCAGACGATCTCAATCGGTTGGCTTCATCAGTTGCCTCATGCGCAGCCTGGAAGAGTTGTCGTTTTATTGACCGGTTGAAAGAAGATTCCCCGCTGCAGCGTGAGCCGGACAAAAGTTAAGGCTGCCAGACAATTTGCCGTAGGACTCCTCGTTAGTATAGTGGACAGTATCTCTGCTTGTCACGCAGAAGACCAGGGTTCGATTCCCTGACGGGGAGATTCTTCCTAATAAGCATCCAAAAACTGTTCATCGTACTTGGATTCTCCAATCCTGTGCCTCACAACTCATGTGGATTCGAGCTATTTTAGTACTGAAACTACAAGTTCTGAACAAACTGTTGCTAAAAACATGACTCCAAATTGTCCCATTTCTGTCACTCAGCAAAAGTGTGACAATGTTGTCAAAGAATGGCTAAATCAAACGAATGCATGCAGGAGGACATCTCTCAGACGATCTCAATCGGTTGGCTTCATCAGTTGCCTCATGCGCAGCCTGGAAGAGTTGTCTTTTTATTGACCGGTTGAAAGAAGATTCCCCGCTGCAGCGTGAGCCGGACAAAAGTTAAGGCTGCCAGACAATTTGCTGAAGGACTCCTCGTTAGTATAGTGGACAGTATCTCTGCTTGTCACGCAGAAGACCAGGGTTCGATTCCTTGACAGGGAGATTCCTTTTAAAAGGCATCTAACAACTGTCCATTCTCCTTGGCTTCTCCAATCCTGTGCCTCACAACTCATGTGGATTGGAGCTATTTTAGTACTGAAACTACAAGTTCTGAACAGACTGTTGCTAAAAACATGACTCCAAATTGTCCCATTTCTGTCACTCAGCAAAAGTGTGACAATGTTGTCAAAGAATTGCTGAATCAAACAAATGCATGCAGGAGGACATCTCTCAGACGATCTCAATCGGTTGGCTTCATCAGTTGTCATGCGCAGCCTGGAAGAGTTGTCTTTTTATTGACCGGTTGAAAGAAGATTCCCGGCTGCAGCGAGAGCCGGACAAAAGTTAAGGCTGCCAGACAAGCTGCCGTAGGACTCCTCGTTAGTATAGTGGACAGTATCTCTGCTTGTCACGCAGAAGACTAGGGTTCGATTCCCTGACGGGGAGATTCCTTTTAAAAGGCATCTAACAACTGTCCATTCTTCTTGGCTTCTCCAATCCTGTGCCTCACAACTCATTTGGATTGGAGCTATTTTAGTACTGAAACTACAAGTTCTGAACAGACTGTTGCTAAAAACATGACTGCAAATTGTCCCATTTCTGTCACTCAGCAAAAGTGTGACAATGTTGTCAAAGAATTGCTAAATAAAAACGAATGCATGCAGGAGGACATCTCTCAGACGATGTCAATCGGTTGGCTTCATCAGTTGCCTCATGCGCAGCCTGGAAGAGTTGTCTTTTTATTGACCGTTGAAAGAAGATTCCCCGCTGCAGCGTGAGCCGGAAAAAAGTTAAGGCTGCCAGACAATTTGCTGAAGGACTCCTCGTTAGTATAGTGGACAGTATCTCTGCTTGTCACGCAGAAGACCAGGGTTCGATTCCCTGACGGGGAGATTCTTCCTAATAAGCATCCAAAAACTGTTCATCGTACTTGGATTCTCCAATCCTGTGCCTCACAACTCATGTGGATTGGAGCTATTTTAGTACTGAAACTACAAGTTCTGAACAGACTGTTGCTAAAAACATGACTCCAAATTGTCCCATTTCTGTCACTCAGCAAAAGTGTGACAATGTTGTCAAAGAATTGCTGAATCAAACAAATGCATGCAGGAGGACATCTCTCAGACGATGTCAATCGGTTGGCTTCATCAGTTGCCTCATGCGCAGCCTGGAAGAGTTGTCTTTTTATTGACCGTTGAAAGAAGATTCCCCGCTGCGGCGTGAGCCGGAAAAAAGTTAAGGCTGCCAGACAATTTGCTGAAGGACTCCTCGTTAGTATAGTGGACAGTATCTCTGCTTGTCACGCAGAAGACCAGGGTTCGATTCCTTGACAGGGAGATTCCTTTTAAAAGGCATCTAACAACTGTCCATTCTCCTTGGCTTCTCCAATCCTGTGCCTCACAACTCATGTGGATTGGAGCTATTTTAGTACTGAAACTACAAGTTCTGAACAGACTGTTGCTAAAAACATGACTCCAAATTGTCCCATTTCTGTCACTCAGCAAAAGTGTGACAATGTTGTCAAAGAATTGCTGAATCAAACAAATGCATGCAGGAGGACATCTCTCAGACGATCTCAATCGGTTGGCTTCATCAGTTGTCATGCGCAGCCTGGAAGAGTTGTCTTTTTATTGACCGGTTGAAAGAAGATTCCCGGCTGCAGCGAGAGCCGGACAAAAGTTAAGGCTGCCAGACAAGCTGCCGTAGGACTCCTCGTTAGTATAGTGGACAGTATCTCTGCTTGTCACGCAGAAGACCAGGGTTCGATTCCCTGACGGGGAGATTCTTCCTAATAAGCATCCAAAAACTGTTCATCGTACTTGGATTCTCCAATCCTGTGCCTCACAACTCATGTGGATTCGAGCTATTTTAGTACTGAAACTACAAGTTCTGAACAAACTGTTGCTAAAAACATGACTCCAAATTGTCCCATTTCTGTCACTCAGCAAAAGTGTGACAATGTTGTCAAAGAATTGCTAAATCAAACGAATGCATGCAGGAGGACATCTCTCAGACGATCTCAATCGGTTGGCTTCATCAGTTGCCTCATGCGCAGCCTGGAAGAGTTGTCTTTTTATTGACCGGTTGAAAGAAGATTCCCCGCTGCAGCGTGAGCCGGACAAAAGTTAAGGCTGCCAGACAAGCTGCCGTAGGACTCCTCGTTAGTATAGTGGACAGTATCTCTGCTTGTCACGCAGAAGACCAGGGTTCGATTCCCTGACGGGGAGATTCCTTTTAAAAGGCATCTAACAACTGTCCATTCTTCTTGGCTTCTCCAATCCTGTGCCTCACAACTCATGTGGATTGGAGCTATTTTAGTACTGAAACTACAAGTTCTGAACAGACTGTTGCTAAAAACATGACTGCAAATTGTCCCATTTCTGTCACTCAGCAAAAGTGTGACAATGTTGTCAAAGAATTGCTAAATAAAAACGAATGCATGCAGGAGGACATCTCTCAGACGATGTCAATCGGTTGGCTTCATCAGTTGCCTCATGCGCAGCCTGGAAGAGTTGTCTTTTTATTGACCGTTGAAAGAAGATTCCCCGCTGCGGCGTGAGCCGGAAAAAAGTTAAGGCTGCCAGACAATTTGCTGAAGGACTCCTCGTTAGTATAGTGGACAGTATCTCTGCTTGTCACGCAGAAGACCAGGGTTCGATTCCCTGACGGGGAGATTCTTCCTAATAAGCATCCAAAAACTGTTCATCGTACTTGGATTCTCCAATCCTGTGCCTAACAACTCATGTGGATTGGAGCTATTTTAGTACTGAAACTACAAGTTCTGAACAGACTGTTGCTAAAAACATGACTCCAAATTGTCCCATTTCTGTCACTCAGCAAAAGTGTGACAATGTTGTCAAAGAATTGCTGAATCAAACAAATGCATGCTGGAGGACATCTCTCAGACGATCTCAATCGGTTGGCTTCATCAGTTGCCTCATGCGCAGCCTGGAAGAGTTGTCTTTTTATTGACCGGTTGAAAGAAGATTCCCCGCTATAGCGTGAGCCGGACAAAAGTTAAGGCTGCCAGACAATTTGCTGAAGGACTCCTCGTTAGTATAGTGGACAGTATCTCTGCTTGTCACGCAGAAGACCAGGGTTCGATTCCTTGACAGGGAGATTCCTTTTAAAAGGCATCTAACAACTGTCCATTCTCCTTGGCTTCTCCAATCCTGTGCCTCACAACTCATGTGGATTGGAGCTATTTTAGTACTGAAACTACAAGTTCTGAACAGACTGTTGCTAAAAACATGACTCCAAATTGTCCCATTTCTGTCACTCAGCAAAAGTGTGACAATGTTGTCAAAGAATTGCTGAATCAAACAAATGCATGCAGGAGGACATCTCTCAGACGATCTCAATCGGTTGGCTTCATCAGTTGTCATGCGCAGCCTGGAAGAGTTGTCTTTTTATTGACCGGTTGAAAGAAGATTCCCGGCTGCAGCGAGAGCCGGACAAAAGTTAAGGCTGCCAGACAAGCTGCCGTAGGACTCCTCGTTAGTATAGTGGACAGTATCTCTGCTTGTCACGCAGAAGACCAGGGTTCGATTCCCTGACGGGGAGATTCCTTTTAAAAGGCATCTAACAACTGTCCATTCTTCTTGGCTTCTCCAATCCTGTGCCTCACAACTCATGTGGATTGGAGCTATTTTAGTACTGAAACTACAAGTTCTGAACAGACTGTTGCTAAAAACATGACTCCAAATTGTCCCATTTCTGTCACTCAGCAAAAGTGTGACAATGTTGTCAAAGAATTGCTGAATCAAACAAATGCATGCAGGAGGACATCTCTCAGACGATCTCAATCGGTTGGCTTCATCAGTTGTCATGCGCAGCCTGGAAGAGTTGTCTTTTTATTGACCGGTTGAAAGAAGATTCCCCGCTGCAGCGTGAGCCGGACAAAAGTTAAGGCTGCCAGACAAGCTGCCGTAGGACTCCTCGTTAGTATAGTGGACAGTATCTCTGCTTGTCACGCAGAAGACCAGGGTTCGATTCCCTGACGGGGAGATTCCTTTTAAAAGGCATCTAACAACTGTCCATTCTTCTTGGCTTCTCCAATCCTGTGCCTCACAACTCATGTGGATTGGAGCTATTTTAGTACTGAAACTACAAGTTCTGAACAGACTGTTGCTAAAAACATGACTGCAAATTGTCCCATTTCTGTCACTCAGCAAAAGTGTGACAATGTTGTCAAAGAATTGCTAAATAAAAACGAATGCATGCAGGAGGACATCTCTCAGACGATGTCAATCGGTTGGCTTCATCAGTTGCCTCATGCGCAGCCTGGAAGAGTTGTCTTTTTATTGACCGTTGAAAGAAGATTCCCCGCTGCAGCGTGAGCCGGAAAAAAGTTAAGGCTGCCAGACAATTTGCTGAAGGACTCCTCGTTAGTATAGTGGACAGTATCTCTGCTTGTCACGCAGAAGACCAGGGTTCGATTCCCTGACGGGGAGATTCTTCCTAATAAGCATCCAAAAACTGTTCATCGTACTTGGATTCTCCAATCCTGTGCCTCACAACTCATGTGGATTGGAGCTATTTTAGTACTGAAACTACAAGTTCTGAACAGACTGTTGCTAAAAACATGACTCCAAATTGTCCCATTTCTGTCACTCAGCAAAAGTGTGACAATGTTGTCAAAGAATTGCTGAATCAAACAAATGCATGCAGGAGGACATCTCTCAGACGATGTCAATCGGTTGGCTTCATCAGTTGCCTCATGCGCAGCCTGGAAGAGTTGTCTTTTTATTGACCGTTGAAAGAAGATTCCCCGCTGCGGCGTGAGCCGGAAAAAAGTTAAGGCTGCCAGACAATTTGCTGAAGGACTCCTCGTTAGTATAGTGGACAGTATCTCTGCTTGTCACGCAGAAGACCAGGGTTCGATTCCCTGACGGGGAGATTCTTCCTAATAAGCATCCAAAAACTGTTCATCGTACTTGGATTCTCCAATCCTGTGCCTAACAACTCATGTGGATTGGAGCTATTTTAGTACTGAAACTACAAGTTCTGAACAGACTGTTGCTAAAAACATGACTCCAAATTGTCCCATTTCTGTCACTCAGCAAAAGTGTGACAATGTTGTCAAAGAATTGCTGAATCAAACAAATGCATGCTGGAGGACATCTCTCAGACGATCTCAATCGGTTGGCTTCATCAGTTGCCTCATGCGCAGCCTGGAAGAGTTGTCTTTTTATTGACCGGTTGAAAGAAGATTCCCCGCTATAGCGTGAGCCGGACAAAAGTTAAGGCTGCCAGACAATTTGCTGAAGGACTCCTCGTTAGTATAGTGGACAGTATCTCTGCTTGTCACGCAGAAGACCAGGGTTCGATTCCTTGACAGGGAGATTCCTTTTAAAAGGCATCTAACAACTGTCCATTCTCCTTGGCTTCTCCAATCCTGTGCCTCACAACTCATGTGGATTGGAGCTATTTTAGTACTGAAACTACAAGTTCTGAACAGACTGTTGCTAAAAACATGACTCCAAATTGTCCCATTTCTGTCACTCAGCAAAAGTGTGACAATGTTGTCAAAGAATTGCTGAATCAAACAAATGCATGCAGGAGGACATCTCTCAGACGATCTCAATCGGTTGGCTTCATCAGTTGTCATGCGCAGCCTGGAAGAGTTGTCTTTTTATTGACCGGTTGAAAGAAGATTCCCGGCTGCAGCGAGAGCCGGACAAAAGTTAAGGCTGCCAGACAATTTGCTGAAGGACTCCTCGTTAGTATAGTGGACAGTATCTCTGCTTGTCACGCAGAAGACCAGGGTTCGATTCCCTGACGGGGAGATTCTTCCTAATAAGCATCCAAAAACTGTTCATCGTACTTGGATTCTCCAATCCTGTGCCTCACAACTCATGTGGATTGGAGCTATTTTAGTACTGAAACTACAAGTTCTGAACAGACTGTTGCTAAAAACATGACTCCAAATTGTCCCATTTCTGTCACTCAGCAAAAGTGTGACAATGTTGTCAAAGAATTGCTGAATCAAACAAATGCATGCTGGAGGACATCTCTCAGACGATCTCAATCGGTTGGCTTCATCAGTTGCCTCATGCGCAGCCTGGAAGAGTTGTCGTTTTATTGACCGGTTGAAAGAAGATTCCCCGCTGCAGCGTGAGCCGGAAAAAAGTTAAGGCTGCCAGACAATTTGCCGTAGGACTCCTCGTTAGTATAGTGGACAGTATCTCTGCTTGTCACGCAGAAGACCAGGGTTCGATTCCCTGACGGGGAGATTCTTCTTAAAAGGTATCTAACAACTGTCCATTCTCCTTGGCTTCTCCAATCCTGTGCCTCACAACTCATGTGGATTGGAGCTATTTTAGTACTGAAACTACAAGTTCTGAACAGACTGTTGCTAAAAACATGACTCCAAATTGTCCCATTTCTGTCACTCAGCAAAAGTGTGACAATGTTGTCAAAGAATTGCTGAATCAAACAAATGCATGCTGGAGGACATCTCTCAGACGATCTCAATCGGTTGGCTTCATCAGTTGCCTCATGCGCAGCCTGGAAGAGTTGTCTTTTTATTGACCGGTTGAAAGAAGATTCCCCGCTGCAGCGTGAGCCGGAAAAAAGTTAAGGCTGCCAGACAATTTGCTGAAGGACTCCTCGTTAGTATAGTGGACAGTATCTCTGCTTGTCACGCAGAAGACCAGGGTTCGATTCCCTGACGGGGAGAATCTTCCTAATAAGCATCTAAAAACTGTTCATCGTACTTGGATTCTCCAATCCTGTGCCTCACAACTCATGTGGATTCGAGCTATTTTAGTACTGAAACTACAAGTTTTGAACAAACTGTTGCTAAAAACATGACTCCAAATTGTCCCATTTCTGTCACTCAGCAAAAGTGTGACAATGTTGTCAAAGAATTGCTGAATCAAACGAATGCATGCAGGAGGACATCTCTCAGACGATGTCAATCGGTTGGCTTCATCAGTTGCCTCATGCGCAGCCTGGAAGAGTTGTCTTTTTATTGACCGTTGAAAGAAGATTCCCCGCTGCAGCGTGAGCCGGAAAAAAGTTAAGGCTGCCAGACAATTTGCTGAAGGACTCCTCGTTAGTATAGTGGACAGTATCTCTGCTTGTCACGCAGAAGACCAGGGTTCGATTCCCTGACGGGGAGATTCTTCCTAATAAGCATCCAAAAACTGTTCATCGTACTTGGATTCTCCAATCCTGTGCCTCACAACTCATGTGGATTGGAGCTATTTTAGTACTGAAACTACAAGTTCTGAACAGACTGTTGCTAAAAACATGACTCCAAATTGTCCCATTTCTGTCACTCAGCAAAAGTGTGACAATGTTGTCAAAGAATTGCTGAATCAAACAAATGCATGCTGGAGGACATCTCTCAGACGATCTCAATCGGTTGGCTTCATCAGTTGCCTCATGCGCAGCCTGGAAGAGTTGTCTTTTTATTGACCGGTTGAAAGAAGATTCCCCGCTGCAGCGTGAGCCGGACAAAAGTTAAGGCTGCCAGACAATTTGCCGTAGGACTCCTCGTTAGTATAGTGGACAGTATCTCTGCTTGTCACGCAGAAGACCAGGGTTCGATTCCCTGACGGGGAGATTCTTCCTAAAAGGTATCTAACAACTGTCCATTCTCCTTGGCTTCTCCAATCCTGTGCCTCACAACTCATGTGGATTGGAGCTATTTTAGTACTGAAACTACAAGTTCTGAACAAACTGTTGCTAAAAACATGACTCCAAATTGTCCCATTTCTGTCACTCAGCAAAAGTGTGACAATGTTGTCAAAGAATTGCTGAATCAAACGAATGCATGCAGGAGGACATCTCTCAGACGATGTCAATCGGTTGGCTTCATCAGTTGCCTCATGCGCAGCCTGGAAGAGTTGTCTTTTTATTGACCGTTGAAAGAAGATTCCCCGCTGCAGCGTGAGCCGGAAAAAAGTTAAGGCTGCCAGACAATTTGCTGAAGGACTCCTCGTTAGTATAGTGGACAGTATCTCTGCTTGTCACGCAGAAGACCAGGGTTCGATTCCCTGACGGGGAGATTCTTCCTAATAAGTATCCAAAAACTGTTCATCGTACTTGGATTCTCCAATCCTGTGCCTCAAAACTCATGTGGATTGGAGCTATTTTAGTACTGATACTACAAGTTCTGAACAGACTGTTGCTAAAAACATGACTCCAAATTGTCCCATTTCTGTCACTCAGCAAAAGTGTGACAATGTTGTCAAAGAATTGCTGAATCAAACAAATGCATGCAGGAGGACATCTCTCAGACGATCTCAATCGGTTGGCTTCATCAGTTGCCTCATGCGCAGCCTGGAAGAGTTGTCTTTTTATTGACCGTTGAAAGAAGATTCCCCGCTGCAGCGTGAGCCGGAAAAAAGTTAAGGCTGCCAGACAATTTGCTGAAGGACTCCTCGTTAGTATAGTGTACAGTATCTCTGCTTGTCACGCAGAAGACCAGGGTTCGATTCCCTGACGGGGAGATTCTTCCTAATAAGCATCCAAAAACTGTTCATCGTACTTGGATTCTCCAATCCTGTGCCTCACAACTCATGTGGATTCGAGCTATTTTAGTACTGAAACTACAAGTTCTGAACAGACTGTTGCTAAAAACATGACTGCAAATTGTCCCATTTCTGTCACTCAGCAAAAGTGTGACAATGTTGTCAAAGAATTGCTGAATCAAACGAATGCATGCAGGAGGACATCTCTCAGACGATGTCAATCGGTTGGCTTCATCAGTTGTCATGCGCAGCCTGGAAGAGTTGACTTTTTATTGACCGGTTGAAAGAAGATTCCCCGCTGCAGCGTTTGCCGGACAAAAGTTAAGGCTGCCAGACAATTTGCTGAAGGACTCCTCGTTAGTATAGTGGACAGTATCTCTGCTTGTCACGCAGAAGACTAGGGTTCGATTCTCTGACGGGGAGATTCTTCCTAAATGGCATCTAACAACTGTTCATTGTACTTGGATTCTCCAATCCTGTGCCTCACAACTCATGTGGATTGGAGCTATTTTAGTACTGAAACTACAAGTTCTGAACAGACTGTTGCTAAAAACATGACTCCAAATTGTCCCATTTCTGTCACTCAGCAAAAGTGTGACAATGTTGTCAAAGAATTGCTGAATCAAACAAATGCATGCAGGAGGACATCTCTCAGACGATCTCAATCGGTTGGCTTCATCAGTTGCCTCATGCGCAGCCTGGAAGAGTTGTCGTTTTATTGACCGGTTGAAAGAAGATTCCCCGCTGCAGCGTGAGCCGGACAAAAGTTAAGGCTGCCAGACAATTTGCCGTAGGACTCCTCGTTAGTATAGTGGACAGTATCTCTGCTTGTCACGCAGAAGACCAGGGTTCGATTCCCTGACGGGGAGATTCTTCTTAAAAGGTATCTAACAACTGTCCATTCTCCTTGGCTTCTCCAATCCTGTGCCTCACAACTCATGTGGATTGGAGCTATTTTAGTACTGAAACTACAAGTTCTGAACAAACTGTTGCTAAAAACATGACTCCAAATTGTCCCATTTCTGTCACTCAGCAAAAGTGTGACATTGTTGTCAAAGAATTGCTGAATCAAACGAATGCATGCAGGAGGACATCTCTCAGACGATGTCAATCGGTTGGCTTCATCAGTTGCCTCATGCGCAGCCTGGAAGAGTTGTCTTTTTATTGACCGTTGAAAGAAGATTCCCCGCTGCAGCGTGAGCCGGAAAAAAGTTAAGGCTGCCAGACAATTTGCTGAAGGACTCCTCGTTAGTATAGTGGACAGTATCTCTGCTTGTCACGCAGAAGACCAGGGTTCGATTCCCTGACGGGGAGATTCTTCCTAATAAGCATCCAAAAACTGTCCATTCTCCTTGGCTTCTCCAATCCTGTGCCTCACAACTCATGTGGATTCGAGCTATTTTAGTACTGAAACTACAAGTTTTGAACAAACTGTTGCTAAAAACATGACTCCAAATTGTCCCATTTCTGTCACTCAGCAAAAGTGTGACAATGTTGTCAAAGAATTGCTGAATCAAACGAATGCATGCAGGAGGACATCTCTCAGACGATGTCAATCGGTTGGCTTCATCAGTTGCCTCATGCGCAGCCTGGAAGAGTTGTCTTTTTATTGACCGTTGAAAGAAGATTCCCCGCTGCAGCGTGAGCCGGAAAAAAGTTAAGGCTGCCAGACAATTTGCTGAAGGACTCCTCGTTAGTATAGTGGACAGTATCTCTGCTTGTCACGCAGAAGACCAGGGTTCGATTCCCTGACGGGGAGATTCTTCCTAATAAGCATCCAAAAACTGTTCATCGTACTTGGATTCTCCAATCCTGTGCCTCACAACTCATGTGGATTGGAGCTATTTTAGTACTGAAACTACAAGTTCTGAACAGACTGTTGCTAAAAACATGACTCCAAATTGTCCCATTTCTGTCACTCAGCAAAAGTGTGACAATGTTGTCAAAGAATTGCTGAATCAAACAAATGCATGCTGGAGGACATCTCTCAGACGATCTCAATCGGTTGGCTTCATCAGTTGCCTCATGCGCAGCCTGGAAGAGTTGTCTTTTTATTGACCGGTTGAAAGAAGATTCCCCGCTGCAGCGTGAGCCGGACAAAAGTTAAGGCTGCCAGACAATTTGCCGTAGGACTCCTCGTTAGTATAGTGGACAGTATCTCTGCTTGTCACGCAGAAGACCAGGGTTCGATTCCCTGACGGGGAGATTCTTCCTAAAAGGTATCTAACAACTGTCCATTCTCCTTGGCTTCTCCAATCCTGTGCCTCACAACTCATGTGGATTGGAGCTATTTTAGTACTGAAACTACAAGTTCTGAACAAACTGTTGCTAAAAACATGACTCCAAATTGTCCCATTTCTGTCACTCAGCAAAAGTGTGACAATGTTGTCAAAGAATTGCTGAATCAAACGAATGCATGCAGGAGGACATCTCTCAGACGATGTCAATCGGTTGGCTTCATCAGTTGCCTCATGCGCAGCCTGGAAGAGTTGTCTTTTTATTGACCGTTGAAAGAAGATTCCCCGCTGCAGCGTGAGCCGGAAAAAAGTTAAGGCTGCCAGACAATTTGCTGAAGGACTCCTCGTTAGTATAGTGGACAGTATCTCTGCTTGTCACGCAGAAGACCAGGGTTCGATTCCCTGACGGGGAGATTCTTCCTAATAAGTATCCAAAAACTGTTCATCGTACTTGGATTCTCCAATCCTGTGCCTCAAAACTCATGTGGATTGGAGCTATTTTAGTACTGATACTACAAGTTCTGAACAGACTGTTGCTAAAAACATGACTCCAAATTGTCCCATTTCTGTCACTCAGCAAAAGTGTGACAATGTTGTCAAAGAATTGCTGAATCAAACAAATGCATGCAGGAGGACATCTCTCAGACGATCTCAATCGGTTGGCTTCATCAGTTGCCTCATGCGCAGCCTGGAAGAGTTGTCTTTTTATTGACCGTTGAAAGAAGATTCCCCGCTGCAGCGTGAGCCGGAAAAAAGTTAAGGCTGCCAGACAATTTGCTGAAGGACTCCTCGTTAGTATAGTGTACAGTATCTCTGCTTGTCACGCAGAAGACCAGGGTTCGATTCCCTGACGGGGAGATTCTTCCTAATAAGCATCCAAAAACTGTTCATCGTACTTGGATTCTCCAATCCTGTGCCTCACAACTCATGTGGATTCGAGCTATTTTAGTACTGAAACTACAAGTTCTGAACAGACTGTTGCTAAAAACATGACTGCAAATTGTCCCATTTCTGTCACTCAGCAAAAGTGTGACAATGTTGTCAAAGAATTGCTGAATCAAACGAATGCATGCAGGAGGACATCTCTCAGACGATGTCAATCGGTTGGCTTCATCAGTTGTCATGCGCAGCCTGGAAGAGTTGACTTTTTATTGACCGGTTGAAAGAAGATTCCCCGCTGCAGCGTTTGCCGGACAAAAGTTAAGGCTGCCAGACAATTTGCTGAAGGACTCCTCGTTAGTATAGTGGACAGTATCTCTGCTTGTCACGCAGAAGACTAGGGTTCGATTCTCTGACGGGGAGATTCTTCCTAAATGGCATCTAACAACTGTTCATTGTACTTGGATTCTCCAATCCTGTGCCTCACAACTCATGTGGATTGGAGCTATTTTAGTACTGAAACTACAAGTTCTGAACAGACTGTTGCTAAAAACATGACTCCAAATTGTCCCATTTCTGTCACTCAGCAAAAGTGTGACAATGTTGTCAAAGAATTGCTGAATCAAACAAATGCATGCAGGAGGACATCTCTCAGACGATCTCAATCGGTTGGCTTCATCAGTTGCCTCATGCGCAGCCTGGAAGAGTTGTCGTTTTATTGACCGGTTGAAAGAAGATTCCCCGCTGCAGCGTGAGCCGGACAAAAGTTAAGGCTGCCAGACAATTTGCCGTAGGACTCCTCGTTAGTATAGTGGACAGTATCTCTGCTTGTCACGCAGAAGACCAGGGTTCGATTCCCTGACGGGGAGATTCTTCTTAAAAGGTATCTAACAACTGTCCATTCTCCTTGGCTTCTCCAATCCTGTGCCTCACAACTCATGTGGATTGGAGCTATTTTAGTACTGAAACTACAAGTTCTGAACAAACTGTTGCTAAAAACATGACTCCAAATTGTCCCATTTCTGTCACTCAGCAAAAGTGTGACAATGTTGTCAAAGAATTGCTGAATCAAACGAATGCATGCAGGAGGACATCTCTCAGACGATGTCAATCGGTTGGCTTCATCAGTTGCCTCATGCGCAGCCTGGAAGAGTTGTCTTTTTATTGACCGTTGAAAGAAGATTCCCCGCTGCAGCGTGAGCCGGAAAAAAGTTAAGGCTGCCAGACAATTTGCTGAAGGACTCCTCGTTAGTATAGTGGACAGTATCTCTGCTTGTCACGCAGAAGACCAGGGTTCGATTCCCTGACGTGGAGATTCTTCCTAATAAGTATCCAAAAACTGTTCATCGTACTTGGATTCTCCAATCCTGTGCCTCAAAACTCATGTGGATTGGAGCTATTTTAGTACTGATACTACAAGTTCTGAACAGACTGTTGCTAAAAACATGACTCCAAATTGTCCCATTTCTGTCACTCAGCAAAAGTGTGACAATGTTGTCAAAGAATTGCTGAATCAAACAAATGCATGCAGGAGGACATCTCTCAGACGATCTCAATCGGTTGGCTTCATCAGTTGCCTCATGCGCAGCCTGGAAGAGTTGTCGTTTTATTGACCGGTTGAAAGAAGATTCCCCGCTGCAGCGTGAGCCGGACAAAAGTTAAGGCTGCCAGACAATTTGCCGTAGGACTCCTCGTTAGTATAGTGGACAGTATCTCTGCTTGTCACGCAGAAGACCAGGGTTCGATTCCCTGACGGGGAGATTCTTCCTAATAAGTATCCAAAAACTGTTCATCGTACTTGGCTTCTCCAATCCTGTGCCTCACAACTCATGTGGATTGGAGCTATTTTAGTACTGAAACTACAAGTTCTGAACAAACTGTTGCTAAAAACATGACTCCAAATTGTCCCATTTCTGTCACTCAGCAAAAGTGTGACATTGTTGTCAAAGAATTGCTGAATCAAACGAATGCATGCAGGAGGACATCTCTCAGACGATGTCAATCGGTTGGCTTCATCAGTTGCCTCATGCGCAGCCTGGAAGAGTTGTCTTTTTATTGACCGTTGAAAGAAGATTCCCCGCTGCAGCGTGAGCCGGAAAAAAGTTAAGGCTGCCAGACAATTTGCTGAAGGACTCCTCGTTAGTATAGTGGACAGTATCTCTGCTTGTCACGCAGAAGACCAGGGTTCGATTCCCTGACGGGGAGATTCTTCCTAATAAGCATCCAAAAACTGTCCATTCTCCTTGGCTTCTCCAATCCTGTGCCTCACAACTCATGTGGATTGGAGCTATTTTAGTACTGAAACTACAAGTTCTGAACAAACTGTTGCTAAAAACATGACTCCAAATTGTCCCATTTCTGTCACTCAGCAAAAGTGTGACAATGTTGTCAAAGAATTGCTGAATCAAACGAATGCATGCAGGAGGACATCTCTCAGACGATGTCAATCGGTTGGCTTCATCAGTTGCCTCATGCGCAGCCTGGAAGAGTTGTCTTTTTATTGACCGTTGAAAGAAGATTCCCCGCTGCAGCGTGAGCCGGAAAAAAGTTAAGGCTGCCAGACAATTTGCTGAAGGACTCCTCGTTAGTATAGTGGACAGTATCTCTGCTTGTCACGCAGAAGACCAGGGTTCGATTCCCTGACGGGGAGATTCTTCCTAATAAGTATCCAAAAACTGTTCATCGTACTTGGATTCTCCAATCCTGTGCCTCAAAACTCATGTGGATTGGAGCTATTTTAGTACTGATACTACAAGTTCTGAACAGACTGTTGCTAAAAACATGACTCCAAATTGTCCCATTTCTGTCACTCAGCAAAAGTGTGACAATGTTGTCAAAGAATTGCTGAATCAAACAAATGCATGCAGGAGGACATCTCTCAGACGATCTCAATCGGTTGGCTTCATCAGTTGCCTCATGCGCAGCCTGGAAGAGTTGTCGTTTTATTGACCGGTTGAAAGAAGATTCCCCGCTGCAGCGTGAGCCGGACAAAAGTTAAGGCTGCCAGACAATTTGCCGTAGGACTCCTCGTTAGTATAGTGGACAGTATCTCTGCTTGTCACGCAGAAGACCAGGGTTCGATTCCCTGACGGGGAGATTCTTCTTAAAAGGTATCTAACAACTGTCCATTCTCCTTGGCTTCTCCAATCCTGTGCCTCACAACTCATGTGGATTGGAGCTATTTTAGTACTGAAACTACAAGTTCTGAACAAACTGTTGCTAAAAACATGACTCCAAATTGTCCCATTTCTGTCACTCAGCAAAAGTGTGACATTGTTGTCAAAGAATTGCTGAATCAAACGAATGCATGCAGGAGGACATCTCTCAGACGATGTCAATCGGTTGGCTTCATCAGTTGCCTCATGCGCAGCCTGGAAGAGTTGTCTTTTTATTGACCGTTGAAAGAAGATTCCCGGCTGCAGCGTGAGCCGGACAAAAGTTAAGGCTGCCAGACAAGGTGCTGAAGGACTCCTCGTTAGTATAGTGGACAGTATCTCTGCTTGTCACGCAGAAGACCAGGGTTCGATTCGCTGACGGGGAGATTCTTCCTAAAAGGCATCTAACAACTGTTCATTGTACTTGGATTCTCCAATCCTGTGCCTCAGAACGCATGTGGATTGGAGCTATTTTAGTACTGAAACTACAAGATCTGAACAGAGTGTTGCTAAAAACATGACTGCAAATTGTCCCATTTCTGTCACTCAGCAAAAGTGTGACAATGTTGTCAAAGAATTGCTAAATCAAACGAATGCATGCAGGAGGACATCTCTCAGACGATGTCAATCGGTTGGCTTCATCAGTTGCCTCATGCGCAGCCTGGAAGAGTTGTCTTTTTATTGACCGGTTGAAAGAAGATTCCCCGCTGCAGCGTGAGCCGGACAAGTTAAGGCTGCCAGACAAGGTGCTGAAGGACTCCTCGTTAGTATAGTGGACAGTATCTCTGCTTGTCACGCAGAAGACCAGGGTTCGATTCCCTGACGGGGAGATTCTTCTTAAAAGGTATCTAACAACTGTCCATTCTCCTTGGCTTCTCCAATCCTGTGCCTCACAACTCATGTGGATTGGAGCTATTTTAGTACTGAAACTACAAGTTCTGAACAAACTGTTGCTAAAAACATGACTCCAAATTGTCCCATTTCTGTCACTCAGCAAAAGTGTGACAATGTTGTCAAAGAATTGCTGAATCAAACAAATGCATGCAGGAGGACATCTCTCAGACGATCTCAATCGGTTGGCTTCATCAGTTGCCTCATGCGCAGCCTGGAAGAGTTGTCGTTTTATTGACCGGTTGAAAGAAGATTCCCCGCTGCAGCGTGAGCCGGACAAAAGTTAAGGCTGCCAGACAATTTGCCGTAGGACTCCTCGTTAGTATAGTGGACAGTATCTCTGCTTGTCACGCAGAAGACCAGGGTTCGATTCCCTGACGGGGAGATTCTTCTTAAAAGGTATCTAACAACTGTCCATTCTCCTTGGCTTCTCCAATCCTGTGCCTCACAACTCATGTGGATTGGAGCTATTTTAGTACTGAAACTACAAGTTCTGAACAAACTGTTGCTAAAAACATGACTCCAAATTGTCCCATTTCTGTCACTCAGCAAAAGTGTGACATTGTTGTCAAAGAATTGCTGAATTAAACGAATGCATGCAGGAGGACATCTCTCAGACGATGTCAATCGGTTGGCTTCATCAGTTGCCTCATGCGCAGCCTGGAAGAGTTGTCATTTTATTGACCGTTGAAAGATTCCCCGCTGCAGCGTGAGCCGGAAAAAAGTTAAGGCTGCCAGACAATTTGCTGAAGGACTCCTCGTTAGTATAGTGGACAGTATCTCTGCTTGTCACGCAGAAGACCAGGGTTCGATTCCCTGACGGGGAGATTCCTTTTAAAAGGCATCTAACAACTGTCCATTCTCCTTGGCTTCTCCAATCCTGTGCCTCACAACTCATGTGGTTTGGAACTATTTTAGTACTGAAACTACAAGTTCTGAACAGACTGTTGCTAAAAACATGACTCCAAATTGTCCCATTTCTGTCACTCAGCAAAAGTGTGACACTGTTGTCAAAGAATTGCTGAATCAAACAAATGCATGCAGGAGGACATCTCTCAGACGATCTCAATCGGTTGGCTTCATCAGTTGTCATGCGCAGCCTGGAAGAGTTGTCTTTTTATTGACCGGTTGAAAGAAGATTCCCCGCTGCAGCGTGAGCCGGACAAAAGTTAAGGCTGCCAGACAAGCTGCTGAAGGACTCTTTGTTAGTATACTGGACAGTATCTCTGCTTGTCACGCAGAAGACCAGGGTTCGATTCCTTGATGGGGAGATTCCTTTTAAAAGGCATCTAACAACTGTCCATTCTCCTTGGCTTCTCCAATCCTGTGCCTCACAACTCATGTGGATTGGAGCTATTTTAGTACTGAAACTACAAGTTCTGAACAGACTGTTGCTAAAAACATGACTGCAAATTGTCCCATTTCTGTCACTCAGCAAAAGTGTGACACTGTTGTCAAAGAATTGCTGAATCAAACAAATGCATGCAGGAGGACATCTCTCAGACGATCTCAATCGGTTGGCTTCATCAGTTGCCTCATGCGCAGCCTGGAAGAGTTGTCGTTTTATTGACCGGTTGAAAGAAGATTCCCCGCTGCAGCGTGAGCCAGACAAAAGTTAAGGCTGCCAGACAAGCTGCTGAAGGACTCCTCGTTAGTATAGTGGACAGTATCTCTGCTTGTCACGCAGAAGACCAGGGTTCGATTCCCTGACGGGGAGATTCTTCTTAAAAGGTATCTAACAACTGTCGCTTCTCCAATCCTGTGCCTCACAACTCATGTGGATTGGAGCTATTTTAGTACTGAAACTACAAGTTCTGAACAGACTGTTGCTAAAAACATGACTCCAAATTGTCCCATTTCTGTCACTCAGCAAAAGTGTGACAATGTTGTCAAAGAATTGCTAAATCAAACAAATGCATGCAGGAGGACATCTCTCAGACGATCTCAATCGGTTGGCTTCATCAGTTGCCTCATGCGCAGCCTGGAAGAGTTGTCTTTTTATTGACCGTTGAAAGAAGATTCCCCGCTGCAGCGTGAGCCGGAAAAAAGTTAAGGCTGCCAGACAATTTGCTGAAGGACTCCTCGTTAGTATAGTGGACAGTATCTCTGCTTGTCACGCAGAAGACCAGGGTTCGATTCCCTGACGGGGAGATTCTTCCTAATAAGCATCCAAAAACTGTTCATTGTACTTAGATTCTCCAATCCTGTGCCTCACAACTCATGTGGATTCGAGCTATTTTAGTACTGAAACTACAAGTTCTGAACAGACTGTTGCTAAAAACATGACTGCAAATTGTCCCATTTCTGTCACTCAGCAAAAGTGTGACAATGTTGTCAAAGAATTGCTGAATCAAACGAATGCATGCAGGAGGACATCTCTCAGACGATGTCAATCGGTTGGCTTCATCAGTTGTCATGCGCAGCCTGGAAGAGTTGACTTTTTATTGACCGGTTGAAAGAAGATTCCCCGCTGCAGCGTTTGCCGGACAAAAGTTAAGGCTGCCAGACAATTTGCTGAAGGACTCCTCGTTAGTATAGTGGACAGTATCTCTGCTTGTCACGCAGAAGACCAGGGTTCGATTCTCTGACGGGGAGATTCTTCCTAAATGGCATCTAACAACTGTTCATTGTACTTGGATTCTCCAATCCTGTGCCTCACAACTCATGTGGATTGGAGCTATTTTAGTACTGAAACTACAAGTTCTGAACAGACTGTTGCTAAAAACATGACTCCAAATTGTCCCATTTCTGTCACTCAGCAAAAGTGTGACAATGTTGTCAAAGAATTGCTGAATCAAACAAATGCATGCAGGAGGATATCTCTCAGACGATCTCAATCTGTTGGCTTCATCAGTTGCCTCATGCGCAGCCTGGAAGAGTTGTCGTTTTATTGACCGGTTGAAAGAAGATTCCCCGCTGCAGCGTGAGCCGGACAAAAGTTAAGGCTGCCAGACAATTTGCCCTAGGACTCCTCGTTAGTATAGTGGACAGTATCTCTGCTTGTCACGCAGAAGACCAGGGTTCGATTCCCTGACGGGGAGATTCTTCTTAAAAGGTATCTAACAACTGTCCATTCTCCTTGGCTTCTCCAATCCTGTGCCTCACAACTCATGTGGATTGGAGCTATTTTAGTACTGAAACTACAAGTTCTGAACAAACTGTTGCTAAAAACATGACTCCAAATTGTCCCATTTCTGTCACTCAGCAAAAGTGTGACAATGTTGTCAAAGAATTGCTGAATCAAACAAATGCATGCAGGAGGACATCTCTCAGACGATCTCAATCGGTTGGCTTCATCAGTTGCCTCATGCGCAGCCTGGAAGAGTTGTCGTTTTATTGACCGGTTGAAAGAAGATTCCCCGCTGCAGCGTGAGCCGGACAAAAGTTAAGGCTGCCAGACAATTTGCCGTAGGACTCCTCGTTAGTATAGTGGACAGTATCTCTGCTTGTCACGCAGAAGACCAGGGTTCGATTCCCTGACGGGGAGATTCTTCTTAAAAGGTATCTAACAACTGTCCATTCTCCTTGGCTTCTCCAATCCTGTGCCTCACAACTCATGTGGATTGGAGCTATTTTAGTACTGAAACTACAAGTTCTGAACAAACTGTTGCTAAAAACATGACTCCAAATTGTCCCATTTCTGTCACTCAGCAAAAGTGTGACATTGTTGTCAAAGAATTGCTGAATCAAACGAATGCATGCAGGAGGACATCTCTCAGACGATGTCAATCGGTTGGCTTCATCAGTTGCCTCATGCGCAGCCTGGAAGAGTTGTCTTTTTATTGACCGTTGAAAGAAGATTCCCGGCTGCAGCGTGAGCCGGACAAAAGTTAAGGCTGCCAGACAAGGTGCTGAAGGACTCCTCGTTAGTATAGTGGACAGTATCTCTGCTTGTCACGCAGAAGACCAGGGTTCGATTCGCTGACGGGGAGATTCTTCCTAAAAGGCATCTAACAACTGTTCATTGTACTTGGATTCTCCAATCCTGTGCCTCAGAACTCATGTGGATTGGAGCTATTTTAGTACTGAAACTACAAGATCTGAACAGAGTGTTGCTAAAAACATGACTGCAAATTGTCCCATTTCTGTCACTCAGCAAAAGTGTGACAATGTTGTCAAAGAATTGCTAAATCAAACGAATGCATGCAGGAGGACATCTCTCAGACGATGTCAATCGGTTGGCTTCATCAGTTGCCTCATGCGCAGCCTGGAAGAGTTGTCTTTTTATTGACCGGTTGAAAGAAGATTCCCCGCTGCAGCGTGAGCCGGACAAGTTAAGGCTGCCAGACAAGGTGCTGAAGGACTCCTCGTTAGTATAGTGGACAGTATCTCTGCTTGTCACGCAGAAGACCAGGGTTCGATTCCCTGACGGGGAGATTCTTCTTAAAAGGTATCTAACAACTGTCCATTCTCCTTGGCTTCTCCAATCCTGTGCCTCACAACTCATGTGGATTGGAGCTATTTTAGTACTGAAACTACAAGTTCTGTCCAAACTGTTGCTAAAAACATGACTCCAAATTGTCCCATTTCTGTCACTCAGCAAAAGTGTGACAATGTTGTCAAAGAATTGCTGAATCAAACAAATGCATGCAGGAGGACATCTCTCAGACGATCTCAATCGGTTGGCTTCATCAGTTGCCTCATGCGCAGCCTGGAAGAGTTGTCGTTTTATTGACCGGTTGAAAGAAGATTCCCCGCTGCAGCGTGAGCCGGACAAAAGTTAAGGCTGCCAGACAATTTGCCGTAGGACTCCTCGTTAGTATAGTGGACAGTATCTCTGCTTGTCACGCAGAAGACCAGGGTTCGATTCCCTGACGGGGAGATTCTTCTTAAAAGGTATCTAACAACTGTCCATTCTCCTTGGCTTCTCCAATCCTGTGCCTCACAACTCATGTGGATTGGAGCTATTTTAGTACTGAAACTACAAGTTCTGAACAAACTGTTGCTAAAAACATGACTCCAAATTGTCCCATTTCTGTCACTCAGCAAAAGTGTGACATTGTTGTCAAAGAATTGCTGAATTAAACGAATGCATGCAGGAGGACATCTCTCAGACGATGTCAATCGGTTGGCTTCATCAGTTGCCTCATGCGCAGCCTGGAAGAGTTGTCATTTTATTGACCGTTGAAAGATTCCCCGCTGCAGCGTGAGCCGGAAAAAAGTTAAGGCTGCCAGACAATTTGCTGAAGGACTCCTCGTTAGTATAGTGGACAGTATCTCTGCTTGTCACGCAGAAGACCAGGGTTCGATTCCCTGACGGGGAGATTCCTTTTAAAAGGCATCTAACAACTGTCCATTCTCCTTGGCTTCTCCAATCCTGTGCCTCACAACTCATGTGGTTTGGAACTATTTTAGTACTGAAACTACAAGTTCTGAACAGACTGTTGCTAAAAACATGACTCCAAATTGTCCCATTTCTGTCACTCAGCAAAAGTGTGACACTGTTGTCAAAGAATTGCTGAATCAAACAAATGCATGCAGGAGGACATCTCTCAGACGATCTCAATCGGTTGGCTTCATCAGTTGTCATGCGCAGCCTGGAAGAGTTGTCTTTTTATTGACCGGTTGAAAGAAGATTCCCCGCTGCAGCGTGAGCCGGACAAAAGTTAAGGCTGCCAGACAAGCTGCTGAAGGACTCTTTGTTAGTATACTGGACAGTATCTCTGCTTGTCACGCAGAAGACCAGGGTTCGATTCCTTGATGGGGAGATTCCTTTTAAAAGGCATCTAACAACTGTCCATTCTCCTTGGCTTCTCCAATCCTGTGCCTCACAACTCATGTGGATTGGAGCTATTTTAGTACTGAAACTACAAGTTCTGAACAGACTGTTGCTAAAAACATGACTCCAAATTGTCCCATTTCTGTCACTCAGCAAAAGTGTGACAATGTTGTCAAAGAATTGCTGAATCAAACAAATGCATGCAGGAGGACATCTCTCAGACGATCTCAATCGGTTGGCTTCATCAGTTGCCTCATGCGCAGCCTGGAAGAGTTGTCGGCTTCTCCAATCCTGTGCCTCACAACTCATGTGGATTGGAGCTATTTTAGTACTGAAACTACAAGTTCTGAACAGACTGTTGCTAAAAACATGACTCCAAATTGTCCCATTTCTGTCACTCAGCAAAAGTGTGACAATGTTGTCAAAGAATTGCTGAATCAAACAAATGCATGCAGGAGGACATCTCTCAGACGATGTCAATCGGTTGGCTTCATCAGTTGCCTCATGCGCAGCCTGGAAGAGTTGTCTTTTTATTGACCGTTGAAAGAAGATTCCCCGCTGCAGCGTGAGCCGGAAAAAAGTTAAGGCTGCCAGACAATTTGCTGAAGGACTCCTCGTTAGTATAGTGGACAGTATCTCTGCTTGTCACGCAGAAGACCAGGGTTCGATTCCCTGACGGGGAGATTCTTCCTAATAAGCATCCAAAAACTGTTCATCGTACTTGGATTCTCCAATCCTGTGCCTCACAACTCATGTGGATTGGAGCTATTTTAGTACTGAAACTACAAGTTCTGAACAGACTGTTGCTAAAAACATGACTCCAAATTGTCCCATTTCTGTCACTCAGCAAAAGTGTGACAATGTTGTCAAAGAATTGCTGAATCAAACGAATGCATGCAGGAGGACATCTCTCAGACGATCTCAATCGGTTGGCTTCATCAGTTGCCTCATGCGCAGCCTGGAAGAGTTGTCGTTTTATTGACCGGTTGAAAGAAGATTCCCCGCTGCAGCGTGAGCCGGACAAAAGTTAAGGCTGCCAGACAAGCTGCTGAAGGACTCCTCGTTAGTATAGTGGACTGTATCTCTGCTTGTCACGCAGAAGACCAGGGTTCGATTCCTTGACGGGGAGATTCCTTTTAAAAGGCATCTAACAACTGTCCATTCTCCTTGGCTTCTCCAATCCTGTGCCTCACAACTCATGTGGATTGGAGCTATTTTAGTACTGAAACTACAAGTTCTGAACAGACTGTTGCTAAAAACATGACTCCAAATTGTCCCATTTCTGTCACTCAGCAAAAGTGTGACAATGTTGTCAAAGAATTGCTGAATCAAACAAATGCATGCAGGAGGACATCTCTCAGACGATGTCAATCGGTTGGCTTCATCAGTTGCCTCATGCGCAGCCTGGAAGAGTTGTCTTTTTATTGACCGTTGAAAGAAGATTCCCCGCTGCAGCGTGAGCCGGAAAAAAGTTAAGGCTGCCAGACAATTTGCTGAAGGACTCCTCGTTAGTATAGCGGACAGTATCTCTGCTTGTCACGCAGAAGACCAGGGTTCGATTCCCTGACGGGGAGATTCTTCCTAATAAGCATCCAAAAACTGTTCATCGTACTTGGATTCTCCAATCCTGTGCCTCACAACTCATGTGGATTGGAGCTATTTTAGTACTGAAACTACAAGTTCTGAACAGACTGTTGCTAAAAACATGACTCCAAATTGTCCCATTTCTGTCACTCAGCAAAAGTGTGACAATGTTGTCAAAGAATTGCTGAATCAAACAAATGCATGCAGGAGGACATCTCTCAGACGATGTCAATCGGTTGGCTTCATCAGTTGCCTCATGCGCAGCCTGGAAGAGTTGTCTTTTTATTGACCGTTGAAAGAAGATTCCCTGCTGCAGCGTGAGCCGGACAAAAGTTAAGGCTGCCAGACAATTTACCGAAGGACTCCTCGTTAGTATAGTGGACAGTATCTCTGCTCGTCACGCAGAAGACCAGGGTTCGATTCCGTGACGGGGAGATTCTTCTTAAAAGGCATCTAACAACTGTCGATTTTCCAATCCTGTGCCTCACAACTCATGTGGATTGGAGCTATTTTAGTACTGAAACTACAAGTTCTGAACAGACTGTTGCTAAAAACATGACTGCAAATTGTCCCATTTCTGTCACTCAGCAAAAGTGTGACAATGTTGTCAAAGAATTGCTGAATCAAACGAATGCATGCAGGAGGACATCTCTCAGACGATGTCAATCGGTTGGCTTCATCAGTTCCCTCATGCGCAGCCTGGAAGAGTTGTCTTTTTATTGACCGGTTGAAAGAAGATTCCCGGCTGCAGCGTGAGCCGGACAAAAGTTAAGGCTGCCAGACAAGTTGCTGAAGGACTCTTTGTTAGTATACTGGACAGTATCTCTGCTTGTCACGCAGAAGACAAGGGTTCGATTCCCTGACGGGGAGATTCTTCTTAAAAGGTATCTAACAACTGTCCATTCTCCTTGGCTTCTGCAATCCTGTGCCCCACAACTCATGTGGATTGGAGCTATTTTAGTACTGAAACTACAAGTTCTGAACAGACTGTTGCTAAAAACATGACTGCAAATTGTCCCATTTCTGTCACTCAGCAAAAGTGTGACAATGTTGTCAAAGAATTGCTGAATCAAACGAATGCATGCAGGAGGACATCTCTCAGACGATGTCAATCGGTTGGCTTCATCAGTTCCCTCATGCGCAGCCTGGAAGAGTTGTCTTTTTATTGACCGGTTGAAAGAAGATTCCCGGCTGCAGCGTGAGCCGGACAAAAGTTAAGGCTGCCAGACAAGTTGCTGAAGGACTCCTCGTTAGTATAGTGGACAGTATCTCTGCTTGTCACGCAGAAGACCAGGGTTCGATTCCCTGATGGGGAGATTCTTCTTAAAAGGTATCTAACAACTGTCCATTCTCCATGGCTTCTCCAATCCTGTGCCTGACAACTCATGTGGATTGGAGCATTTTTACTACTGAAACTACAAGTTCTGAACAGACTGTTGCTAAAAACATGACTCCAAATCGTCCCATTTCTGTCACTCAGCAAAAGTGTGACAATGTTGTCAAAGAATTGCTGAATCAAACGAATGCATGCAGGAGGACATCTCTCAGACGATGTCAATCGGTTGGCTTCATCAGTTGTCATGCGCAGCCTGGAAGAGTTGTCTTTTCATTGACCGGTTGAAAGAAGATTCCCCGCTGCAGCGTGAGCCGGACAAAAGTTAAGGCTGCCAGACAAGCTGCTGAAGGACTCGTTGTTAGTATACTGGACAGTATCTCTGCTTGTCACGCAGAAGACCAGGGTTCGATTCCTTGATGGGGAGATTCCTTTTAAAAGGCATCTAACAACTGTCCATTCTCCTTGGCTTCTCCAATCCTGTGCCTCACAACTCATGTGGATTGGAGCTATTTTAGTACTGAAACTACAAGTTCTGAACAGACTGTTGCTAAAAACAAGACTCCAAATTGTCCCATTTCTGTCACTCAGTAAAAGTGTGACAATGTTGTCAAAGAATTGCTGAATCAAACAAATGCATGCAGGAGGACATCTCTCAGACGATCTCAATCGGTTGGCTTCATCAGTTGTCATGCGCAGCCTGGAAGAGTTGTCTTTTTATTGACCGGTTGAAAGAAGATTCCCGGCTGCAGCGTGAGCCGGACAAAAGTTAAGGCTGCCAGACAAGCTGCTGAAGGACTCCTCGTTAGTATAGTGGACAGTATCTCTGCTTGTCACGCAGAAGACCAGGGTTCGATTCCCTGACGGGGAGATTCTTCTTAAAAGGTATCTAACAACTGTCCATTCTCCTTGGCTTCTCCAATCCTGTGCCTCACAACTCATGTGGATTGGAACTATTTTAGTACTGAAACTACAAGTTCTGAACAAACTGTTGCTAAAAACATGACTCCAAATTGTCCCATTTCTGTCACTCAGCAAAAGTGTGACAATGTTGTCAAAGAATTGCTGAATCAAACGAATGCATGCAGGAGGACATCTCTCAGACGATGTCAATCGGTTGGCTTCATCAGTTGCCTCATGCGCAGCCTGGAAGAGTTGTCTTTTTATTGACCGTTGAAAGAAGATTCCCCGCTGCAGCGTGAGCCGGAAAAAAGTTAAGGCTGCCAGACAAGCTGCTGAAGGACTCCTCGTTAGTATAGTGGACAGTATCTCTGCTTGTCACGCAGAAGACCAGGGTTCGATTCCCTGATGGGGAGATTCTTCTTAAAAGGTATCTAACAACTTTCCATTCTCCTTGGCTTCTCCAATCCTGTGCCTCACAACTCATGTGGATTGGAGCTATTTTAGTACTGAAACTACAAGTTCTGAACAAACTGTTGCTAAAAACATGACTCCAAATTGTCCCATTTCTGTCACTCAGCAAAAGTGTGACAATGTTGTCAAAGAATTGCTGAATCAAACGAATGCATGCAGGAGGACATCTCTCAGACGATGTCAATCGGTTGGCTTCATCAGTTCCCTCATGCGCAGCCTGGAAGAGTTGTCTTTTTATTGACCGTTGAAAGAAGATTCCCCGCTGCAGCGTGAGCCGGAAAAAAGTTAAGGCTGCCAGACAATTTGCTGAAGGACTCCTCGTTAGTATAGTGGACAGTATCTCTGCTTGTCACGCAGAAGACCAGGGTTCGATTCCCTGACGGGGAGATTCTTCCTAATAAGCATCCAAAAACTGTTCATCGTACTTGGATTCTCCAATCCTGTGCCTCACAACTCATGTGGATTGGAGCTATTTTAGTACTGAAACTACAAGTTCTGAACAGACTGTTGCTAAAAACATGACTCCAAATTGTCCCATTTCTGTCACTCAGCAAAAGTGTGACAATGTTGTCAAAGAATTGCTGAATCAAACGAATGCATGCAGGACATCTCTCAGACGATGTCAATCGGTTGGCTTCATCAGTTGCCTCATGCGCAGCCTGGAAGAGTTGTCTTTTTATTGACCGGTTGAAAGAAGATTCCCCGCTGCAGCGTGAGCCGGACAAAAGTTAAGGCTGCCAGACAATTTGCTGAAGGACTCCTCGTTAGTATAGTGGACAGTATCTCTGCTTGTCACGCAGAAGACCAGGGTTCGATTCCCTGACGGGGAGATTCTTCTTAAAAGGTATCTAACAACTGTCCATTCTCCTTGGCTTCTCCAATCCTGTGCCTCACAACTCATGTGGATTGGAGCTATTTTAGTACTGAAACTACAAGTTCTGAACAGACTTGCTAAAAACATGACTCCAAATTGTCCCATTTCTGTCACTCAGCAAAAGTGTGACAATGTTGTCAACGAATTGCAGAATCAAACGAATGGATGCAGGAGGACATCTCTCAGACGATGTCAATCGGTTGGCTTCATCAGTTGCCTCATGCGCAGCCTGGAAGAGTTGTCTTTTTATTGACCGTTGAAAGAAGATTCCCCGCTGCAGCGTGAGCCGGACAAAAGTTAAGGCTGCCAGACAATTTACCGAAGGACTCCTCGTTAGTATAGTGGACAGTATCTCTGCTCGTCACGCAGAAGACCAGGGTTCGATTCCGTGACGGGGAGATTCTTCTTAAAAGGCATCTAACAACTGTCGCTTTTCCAATCCTGTGCCTCACAACTCATGTGGATTGGAGCTATTTTAGTACTGAAACTACAAGTTCTGAACAGACTGTTGCTAAAAACATGACTGCAAATTGTCCCATTTCTGTCACTCAGCAAAAGTGTGACAATGTTGTCAAAGAATTGCTGAATCAAACGAATGCATGCAGGAGGACATCTCTCAGACGATGTCAATCGGTTGGCTTCATCAGTTCCCTCATGCGCAGCCTGGAAGAGTTGTCTTTTTATTGACCGTTGAAAGAAGATTCCCCGCTGCAGCGTGAGCCGGACAAAAGTTAAGGCTGCCAGACAATTTACCGAAGGACTCCTCGTTAGTATAGTGGACAGTATCTCTGCTCGTCACGCAGAAGACCAGGGTTCGATTCCGTGACGGGGAGATTCTTCTTAAAAGGCATCTAACAACTGTCGCTTTTCCAATCCTGTGCCTCACAACTCATGTGGATTGGAGCTATTTTAGTACTGAAACTACAAGTTCTGAACAGACTGTTGCTAAAAACATGACTGCAAATTGTCCCATTTCTGTCACTCAGCAAAAGTGTGACAATGTTGTCAAAGAATTGCTGAATCAAACGAATGCATGCAGGAGGACATCTCTCAGACGATGTCAATCGGTTGGCTTCATCAGTTCCCTCATGCGCAGCCTGGAAGAGTTGTCTTTTTATTGACCGGTTGAAAGAAGATTCCCGGCTGCAGCGTGAGCCGGACAAAAGTTAAGGCTGCCAGACAAGTTGCTGAAGGACTCTTTGTTAGTATACTGGACAGTATCTCTGCTTGTCACGCAGAAGACAAGGGTTCGATTCCCTGACGGGGAGATTCTTCTTAAAAGGTATCTAACAACTGTCCATTCTCCTTGGCTTCTGCAATCCTGTGCCCCACAACTCATGTGGATTGGAGCTATTTTAGTACTGAAACTACAAGTTCTGAACAGACTGTTGCTAAAAACATGACTGCAAATTGTCCCATTTCTGTCACTCAGCAAAAGTGTGACAATGTTGTCAAAGAATTGCTGAATCAAACGAATGCATGCAGGAGGACATCTCTCAGACGATGTCAATCGGTTGGCTTCATCAGTTCCCTCATGCGCAGCCTGGAAGAGTTGTCTTTTTATTGACCGGTTGAAAGAAGATTCCCGGCTGCAGCGTGAGCCGGACAAAAGTTAAGGCTGCCAGACAAGTTGCTGAAGGACTCTTTGTTAGTATACTGGACAGTATCTCTGCTTGTCACGCAGAAGACAAGGGTTCGATTCCCTGACGGGGAGATTCTTCTTAAAAGGTATCTAACAACTGTCCATTCTCCTTGGCTTCTGCAATCCTGTGCCCCACAACTCATGTGGATTGGAGCTATTTTAGTACTGAAACTACAAGTTCTGAACAGACTGTTGCTAAAAACATGACTGCAAATTGTCCCATTTCTGTCACTCAGCAAAAGTGTGACAATGTTGTCAAAGAATTGCTGAATCAAACGAATGCATGCAGGAGGACATCTCTCAGACGATGTCAATCGGTTGGCTTCATCAGTTCCCTCATGCGCAGCCTGGAAGAGTTGTCTTTTTATTGACCGGTTGAAAGAAGATTCCCGGCTGCAGCGTGAGCCGGACAAAAGTTAAGGCTGCCAGACAAGTTGCTGAAGGACTCCTCGTTAGTATAGTGGACAGTATCTGTGCTTGTCACGCAGAAGACCAGGGTTCGATTCCCTGACGGGGAGATTCTTCCTAATAAGCATCCAAAAACTGTTCATTGTACTTGGATTCTCCAATCCTGTGCCTCACAACTCATGTGGATTGGAGCTATTTTAGTACTGAAACTACAAGTTCTGAACAGACTGTTGCTAAAAACATGACTCCAAATTGTCCCATTTCTGTCACTCAGCAAAAGTGTGACAATGTTGTCAAAGAATTGCTGAATCAAACAAATGCATGCAGGAGGACATCTCTCAGACGATCTCAATCGGTTGGCTTCATCAGTTGTCATGCGCAGCCTGGAAGAGTTGTCTTTTTATTGACCGGTTGAAAGAAGATTCCCCGCTGCAGCGTGAGCCGGACAAAAGTTAAGGCTGCCAGACAAGCTGCTGAAGGACTCCTCGTTAGTATAGTGGACAGTATCTCTGCTTGTCACGCAGAAGACCAGGGTTCGATTCCCTGATGGGGAGATTCTTCTTAAAAGGTATCTAACAACTTTCCATTCTCCTTGGCTTCTCCAATCCTGTGCCTCACAACTCATGTGGATTGGAGCTATTTTAGTACTGAAACTACAAGTTCTGAACAAACTGTTGCTAAAAACATGACTCCAAATTGTCCCATTTCTGTCACTCAGCAAAAGTGTGACAATGTTGTCAAAGAATTGCTGAATCAAACGAATGCATGCAGGAGGACATCTCTCAGACGATGTCAATCGGTTGGCTTCATCAGTTCCCTCATGCGCAGCCTGGAAGAGTTGTCTTTTTATTGACCGTTGAAAGAAGATTCCCCGCTGCAGCGTGAGCCGGAAAAAAGTTAAGGCTGCCAGACAATTTGCTGAAGGACTCCTCGTTAGTATAGTGGACAGTATCTCTGCTTGTCACGCAGAAGACCAGGGTTCGATTCCCTGACGGGGAGATTCTTCCTAATAAGCATCCAAAAACTGTTCATCGTACTTGGATTCTCCAATCCTGTGCCTCACAACTCATGTGGATTGGAGCTATTTTAGTACTGAAACTACAAGTTCTGAACAGACTGTTGCTAAAAACATGACTCCAAATTGTCCCATTTCTGTCACTCAGCAAAAGTGTGACAATGTTGTCAAAGAATTGCTGAATCAAACGAATGCATGCAGGACATCTCTCAGACGATGTCAATCGGTTGGCTTCATCAGTTGCCTCATGCGCAGCCTGGAAGAGTTGTCTTTTTATTGACCGGTTGAAAGAAGATTCCCCGCTGCAGCGTGAGCCGGACAAAAGTTAAGGCTGCCAGACAATTTGCTGAAGGACTCCTCGTTAGTATAGTGGACAGTATCTCTGCTTGTCACGCAGAAGACCAGGGTTCGATTCCCTGACGGGGAGATTCTTCTTAAAAGGTATCTAACAACTGTCCATTCTCCTTGGCTTCTCCAATCCTGTGCCTCACAACTCATGTGGATTGGAGCTATTTTAGTACTGAAACTACAAGTTCTGAACAGACTGTTGCTAAAAACATGACTCCAAATTGTCCCATTTCTGTCACTCAGCAAAAGTGTGACAATGTTGTCAACGAATTGCAGAATCAAACGAATGGATGCAGGAGGACATCTCTCAGACGATGTCAATCGGTTGGCTTCATCAGTTGCCTCATGCGCAGCCTGGAAGAGTTGTCTTTTTATTGACCGTTGAAAGAAGATTCCCCGCTGCAGCGTGAGCCGGACAAAAGTTAAGGCTGCCAGACAATTTACCGAAGGACTCCTCGTTAGTATAGTGGACAGTATCTCTGCTCGTCACGCAGAAGACCAGGGTTCGATTCCGTGACGGGGAGATTCTTCTTAAAAGGCATCTAACAACTGTCGCTTTTCCAATCCTGTGCCTCACAACTCATGTGGATTGGAGCTATTTTAGTACTGAAACTACAAGTTCTGAACAGACTGTTGCTAAAAACATGACTGCAAATTGTCCCATTTCTGTCACTCAGCAAAAGTGTGACAATGTTGTCAAAGAATTGCTGAATCAAACGAATGCATGCAGGAGGACATCTCTCAGACGATGTCAATCGGTTGGCTTCATCAGTTCCCTCATGCGCAGCCTGGAAGAGTTGTCTTTTTATTGACCGGTTGAAAGAAGATTCCCGGCTGCAGCGTGAGCCGGACAAAAGTTAAGGCTGCCAGACAAGTTGCTGAAGGACTCTTTGTTAGTATACTGGACAGTATCTCTGCTTGTCACGCAGAAGACAAGGGTTCGATTCCCTGACGGGGAGATTCTTCTTAAAAGGTATCTAACAACTGTCCATTCTCCTTGGCTTCTGCAATCCTGTGCCCCACAACTCATGTGGATTGGAGCTATTTTAGTACTGAAACTACAAGTTCTGAACAGACTGTTGCTAAAAACATGACTGCAAATTGTCCCATTTCTGTCACTCAGCAAAAGTGTGACAATGTTGTCAAAGAATTGCTGAATCAAACGAATGCATGCAGGAGGACATCTCTCAGACGATGTCAATCGGTTGGCTTCATCAGTTCCCTCATGCGCAGCCTGGAAGAGTTGTCTTTTTATTGACCGGTTGAAAGAAGATTCCCGGCTGCAGCGTGAGCCGGACAAAAGTTAAGGCTGCCAGACAAGTTGCTGAAGGACTCCTTGTTAGTATAGTGGACAGTATCTGTGCTTGTCACGCAGAAGACCAGGGTTCGATTCCCTGACGGGGAGATTCTTCCTAATAAGCATCCAAAAACTGTTCATCGTACTTGGATTCTCCAATCCTGTGCCTCACAACTCATGTGGATTGGAGCTATTTTAGTACTGAAACTACAAGTTCTGAACAGACTGTTGCTAAAAACATGACTCCAAATTGTCCCATTTCTGTCACTCAGCAAAAGTGTGACAATGTTGTCAAAGAATTGCTGAATCAAACAAATGCATGCAGGAGGACATCTCTCAGACGATCTCAATCGGTTGGCTTCATCAGTTGTCATGCGCAGCCTGGAAGAGTTGTCGTTTTATTGACCGGTTGAAAGAAGATTCCCGGCTGCAGCGTGAGCCGGACAAAAGTTAAGGCTGCCAGACAAGCTGCTGAAGGACTCCTCGTTAGTATAGTGGACAGTATCTCTGCTTGTCACGCAGAAGACCAGGGTTCGATTCCCTGATGGGGAGATTCTTCTTAAAAGGTATCTAACAACTTTCCATTCTCCTTGGCTTCTCCAATCCTGTGCCTCACAACTCATGTGGATTGGAGCTATTTTAGTACTGAAACTACAAGTTCTGAACAAACTGTTGCTAAAAACATGACTCCAAATTGTCCCATTTCTGTCACTCAGCAAAAGTGTGACAATGTTGTCAAAGAATTGCTGAATCAAACGAATGCATGCAGGAGGACATCTCTCAGACGATGTCAATCGGTTGGCTTCATCAGTTCCCTCATGCGCAGCCTGGAAGAGTTGTCTTTTTATTGACCGTTGAAAGAAGATTCCCCGCTGCAGCGTGAGCCGGAAAAAAGTTAAGGCTGCCAGACAATTTGCTGAAGGACTCCTCGTTAGTATAGTGGACAGTATCTCTGCTTGTCACGCAGAAGACCAGGGTTCGATTCCCTGACGGGGAGATTCTTCCTAAAAGGAATCTAACAACTGTCCATTCTCCTTGGCTTCTCCAATCCTGTGCCTCACAACTCATGTGGATTGGAGCTATTTTAGTACTGAAACTACAAGTTCTGAACAGACTGTTGCTAAAAACATGACTGCAAATTGTCCCATTTCTGTCACTCAGCAAAAGTGTGACAATGTTGTCAAAGAATTGCTGAATCAAACAAATGCATGCAGGAGGACATCTCTCAGACGATGTCAATCGGTTGGCTTCATCAGTTGTCATGCGCAGCCTGGAAGAGTTGTCGTTTTATTGACCGGTTGAAAGAAGATTCGCCGCTGCAGCGTGAGCCGGACAAAAGTTAAGGCTGCCAGACAGGCTGCCGTGGGACTCCTCGTTAGTATAGTGGACAGTATCTCTGCTTGTCACGCAGAAGACCAGTGTAGGAGCGGTCGGTAAAATCAACGCGCATTTGCTCGTATTGTCACTTCAAATTTCTTTATTTATTGTTCGGCAAAAACAACCTAAATCACAATCAAAATAAAAGGAGAATTCAATGCGTAATGCGTAATGCGTAATGCGGTCAAAAATAATATCTCCTTCCGCTCTCGAAATAGAAAAACACACCTGGCCTTACTCAGGTGACATTTAAATAGCCGACGCCCCCTGACGTCATCATTACATCATCACAAATCAATCAAATCAACAGAAAAGGCAGTTTCATTGTGCACGATACAAATGTAGTGGAATGGCTTCTACACTCCGGCCCCTAATTGACCGGTAGAGGACAATTCATACATTTAAACATATGAAGCACATTCTTTAGAGTCCTTTGTCTCGTGTTCATAGAATTAAGAAAAAAGGCCAAAAATATAATCCATTTAGTTTCGATAGTCCTTTTTGTAAAACGGGTTCAAAAAATTCCTGAGAAAGGGAAAATGAGTTCTCTCAAGGGTCGAAGAAAAGGGGGCAAAGTCTATTCGAGGATCTAATCAGGGCATGTTTTGTAGGAGGCACAGCTTTGTGATGGGCCTTTCCAAGGTGCCATTTTGTGTCCTGATCTTGACACGACGTACATGTCCCCTTTTGTCGGGAAAGGTTTCCGTGATTCGGCCCATAGGCCAGGAGTTGCGTGGTGAGCTTTCATCGATGATCAGCACTATGTCTCCATACTTTAGGTTCCTTTTGATCTTATTCCATTTCTGTCTCTCCTGTAGCAATGGGAGGTACTCTCGTATCCAGCGTTTCCAGAAGAGATCCGCTATATACTGAGTCTGCTTCCATCTTCGTCTGGAATAGGTATCACTTTTGTCGAAGAGTCCAGGTGGAAGAGTCGGCATTCGCTTCATTTGAAGCAGGTGGTTGGGTGTCAGAGGTTCTGGATCTTTGGCATCCTGGGATAAGACTGTGATGGGCCGGTCATTCATGATTGCCTCTACTTCACATAGAGCTGTTTGGAGACTCTCGTCATCCAGGATCTGTTCCCTTGTGATGGAGTAGAGGTTCTTTTTTATCATCCGGATGAGTCGTTCCCATACGCCTCCATGATGAGCACCATAAGGGGGGTTGAATGTCCATTTGATACCTTCAGCGTGCATCGAATGCTGGATCTTGCTGAGGTCAAGGTGTGTAAGTGCTTCTCGAAGCTCTCGTTCAGTCCCGACAAAATTAGTACCGTTATCGGAAACAATTTCTTTCACTTGGCCTCGTCTGCAGATGAATCTTCGCAGTGCAGAAATACATGAGTCTGTATCCATTGAGTAGGCCATCTCCAGATGTACAGCTCTGCTTGCTAGGCACGTAAACAAGGCTCCATACCGTTTTACTTTGCTGCGGCCGCGCTTGACTTCTATGGGCCCGAAGTAGTCTAGTCCTGTATGGGTGAAGGGCGGCAAATCAGGTGTTATCCTGTGTAGCGGTAGGTCGGACATTTTTTGTGTCATTGCTGTGCCATGCCATCTCCTGCAAAGTACACAGTCCCTTGTGATCTTTCTTGCAGCAGAATTTACTCTTAGAATCCAGTATTTTGTCCTGAGTTTTGCGATAAGTTGATTTCTTCCACAATGAGCCATCGAGGTGTGGGTGTGGTGTAGGAGTATCTTTGACAGGTGGTTGTCTTTGGGTAGAATAGCAGGATGTTTGGTTTCCTCTGGCATTGCCAGCTTACTTAGTCTGCCTCCGACTCTCAGGATTCCATGTTGGAGGATAGGATCTAGTCTATAGATCCTACTGTTTCTCTTTATGGGTAAGCCCCTTTGTAGAGAGGTCACTTCATCTTTGAAGGATTGTTGTTGGACATAAGACACAAGTGATTGCTCTGCCTTGGCTAAATCCTCCACGGACAGCTGCGACCCGGTTGGGTAGGCGTTACTAGTTTTCTTTCGTCTCAGAGTTTCTTTGAATTTTAAGATCCAGGCTGATGATCGGATCAATTTGTTCCATGATGAGAAGTGCTCAATAAAACGAGTCAGTGGCCTTTCCTTCTGCAGTATACTTGTAGTGAAAGCCATGGCCACCTTCTTGACCTCCGGGTCACTGTCATACAGCGTGGGTGGTACTTGAATCACTGGCCAGTCAGTTTCTGGTTGCATCAGGAAATTTGGACCACTCAGCCAATGTCCTTCTTGAATGAACTTCTCGGTTTTTATGCCTCTTGATGCCATGTCTGCGGGGTTGAGTTCTGTCTTTATGTGGCGCCATTGGAATTTGTGTGTCAGTTCCCGAATAGTGGACACTCTGTTGGCTACATAGGTTTGAAACCTTCTGGCGTCATTTTGGATGTATTTTAAGACAGCGGTACTGTCGGTCCAAAAGACTGAGTCCTCGAGGGTTAACTCGAGCTCTCTCCTCAACATCCTGTCTATCCTAGCAGCGAGAACTGCACTAGCAAGCTCCAGACGTGGAGTTGTCACCACCTTTAAGGGTGCAACTCTTGATTTCCCAATCACAAACATTATGTTAGGTAGTCCAACTTTACTGCTAAGTTTCAAGTAGCTGACTGTCCCGTAACCTCGCTCACTTGCGTCGCAGAAGTGGTGCATCTGTGCTCTAGCAACTTCAAAATCTTGTGGCTTAAGACATCTCCTGATTCTTAGGCTGGAAATCAGGTTAAGATCTTTTAGCCATTCCGTCCATCTCTCTGTGTAAGCAGTTGGTATTGTTTCATCCCATCCACAATTTAGCTTGCACAGGTCCTGCAGTATTCCTTTCCCTGTCAGCATTACTGGCGCTATGAACCCTAGGGGGTCGTATACAGAGTTTAACACCGATAAAATGCTTCTGCGGGTTACTGATGGTTGTTTTGGGGTGATTGAAAAGAAGAAAGTGTCTGACTCAATGTCCCATCGCATGCCGAGGGCCCTTTCGATTGGCAGTTTGTCTTTGTCGAGGTCTAGATCTTTGACTTCCTTTGCTCTCTCTTCCACTGGAACAGAGGCAAGGACTGCACGACTGTTACTGGTCCATTTGGTGAGTTTAAATCCACCTGTGGTGCAGACTGATCGAAGCTCTTTCACCAGACGGATGGCTTGGCCCTCGTTTGGGACAGATTTCAGACAGTCGTCTACATAAAAGTTTCGACGAATGGTGTTTAGAGCATCAGTGCTATACTTTCCTTCGTTGTCATCAGCTGTCCGCTTCAGTGCAAAATTGGCACAGCTCGGTGATGAGACTGCTCCGAAGAGATGCACCGTCATCCGGTATTCTGCTAGCGGTTGGTTGGTGTCGCCATCTGGCCACCACAGGAATCTGAGGAAGTCCACATCATGCTTTGGTATTCTTACTTGATGGAACATTCCTTCAATGTCCCCCATCACTGCCACCGGTTCCTGTCGGAATCTGAGAAGTACACCCAATAGTGTGTTCGTAAGGTCAGGACCCGGCAACAGCTCACGATTTAAGGAAGTTCCTTGGAATGAAGAGGTGCAGTCGAACACCACCCGGATAGTCTTTTTTCTTTTGTGGTAGACACCATGGTGAGGAATATACCACAGTCTTCCGTCTTTCCGGGAGAGTTGTTCCTCTGGCACTCTTTCTGCATGCCCTTTCCTCAAGACGTCACACATGAAGCCATGATAGTCTTTCCGAAAGGATTCGTCTTTCTGGAATCTACGGGCAAGATTCAATACTCTTTGTTCCGCCACCTTCCTGTTGTTTGGCATACTGATGTTATCGTGACGGAAAGGAAGTTGTATTTCGTAGTGGCCATCTTTCCTTTTGACTGAGCTGTTCATCACATGCAAGAATTTCTTGTCTTCAAATGAGTGCTCTTGTTTTTCATTGTAGGCAGACTCTGAAAAGTCCTGGTTGTATTGGTGTCTTAGAAGCTCTTCTAGCTTGGCTACTGATATTCTATTGGACGCTATCCGTGGTCGACCGTCCTCATCCATAGGTGCAGTGCCGCAGAGAGGTCCATTTATAGTCCAACCTAGGTATGTAAGGACTGCATAGGGCCCCTTGCCTTGGCTATTGATCACTCTCAGTGGTTCCATAGCCTGTGGGACATTTGTACCAATCAATAGGCCTACTTCTGCTTTGATGGGTTTTATGTGGACCTCATTTAAGTAAGGAATTCCTTTTATGTCCGTTTCTGTAGGGATGTTCTCTTGATTGACAGGAATGGCATGTTGTGTGAAGACTTCAGGAAGCTCTATGAAGCTTTTGCCTTCCAGGCTGCATACTTCCAGTCCTCTTATCACGTGGGTTTTCACAGGCTTTTCATGACCCATCGTTCGGAGTAAGATTTCGGTTTTCTTTCCTCTGACAGACAACTGTTCCATCAGTTTTTCTGTGACAAAGGTAGCAGTGCTTCCGGGATCTAGGAATGCATACGTCTCTATCAAACAGCTGCCTTTGTGTGCCTTTATTTTTACAGGTACCACTGCTAATCTATGATCTGTTGTTCTGCCCCACTTTTGTGCTGCTGATGACACCATAGCAATTTGTGCTGCAGAAGAAACCTTAGCCATACAATTACTCCTGGTGTCTGAATCCCACTTAGCTACCGGCCTATTGTTTCCTGGAGTAAAGTTATCTATATGTAAGACAGTGGGGTGTTTTTTCTCACAGGAACGACAGGTGAGACGTTTCTTGCATTCTTTACTCATATGACCTTTGACCAAGCAGGCAAAGCAGAGTCCGTTTTTCTTTAGTAGCTCAACTTTCTCTTTGTGGGGAATCTTTGTTATCATTTCACATGTTTCCATCACATGATCTCCGTTACAGAAAGCACAAGGTTTGATGAAGGCGTCCATGGGTTTACGGATGCCCTCTGGCCTCTCCGGCCTCTCCTGTGCATTAGTGTTCATGTGGGTATCGGTCTTGGGCATGACAGTTGTAGCAAAGCTTTTCTTGCTGCTAGGTCTTGTATACTGTTGGTCTCTTTTGAATGTTCTGCTGTTTGTGCTTCTGGCAGGGTCTTGGATATCCCCGAAGATGGGATCTTGGATGATTCTGACCTGCCTTTCCAGGAAGAGGACAAGGTCCTTAAATTTAGGTCTCTGGTGTGTTCTTTCCGTAATGTCACACACAGTAGACCGCCATGTCTCTCGGAGTTTAAATGGGAGTTTGAAAACAAGTCTTTTCATGTTAGATGGTGAGTCCAACTCTGACATGTATGAGAGGTCCTGAACTGCATTACCACAGCCTTTTAGATAGAGGGCGTAGCTATGAAGTGCCTCTCCATCATCTGTACGGATTTGGTTCCAGTTTAAGGCCTTTTCGATATATGCAGAAATTACTTTGAAATCATCACCAAAGTGATATTTAAGCAGGCGCTTTGCTTCCTCATAGCCAGTTGTGGCGTTCATGAGAAAGCAGCTTTGGACTAGCTCCTTTGGCTGTCCAACAGTATACTGTTCCAGAAAGTATAGTCGATCCTCATTACTGTTGGTTTTATCCTCGATGTTGTGCTTAAAAGCCTTCATAAATGATCTGAAAGTGAGAGGATTGCCGTCAAACATCGGCACCTCTCTTTGGGGGAGTTTAGACTCTTTCTGTTGTATCACTAGCAAGTCTGTCAAGTCTGTCTGTCTTTGTAGAATGTTTGTGAGATCTATGCTCTGAGGTGTTTCACTTCTGGGTGTGGCTTCGCCTCTTCCGCGTGGTCCGTCAGAAACCACAGCTCTGTGTGTGTGAGGGTTTGCTGTCGCCCTTGGTGGTTGCTCAGATCCTTTTGAGATTCCAGTCAATGTTGGATTCAGAGTATGCATTATTCCTTGGAAGGATCTTTTCGGTACGGTTCCTATCCGTGCAGACTCCATTTGTGTTAGATCTCCTCTTTTGTCAGATGCCTCTATCTGTTCTTCCAGTTCTTTTCCGGATTCTGATGCTTCATCACTTTCGAATTCTTCTAGAGCCTTTAACCTTGCATCAGCTGCAGCAATATCTGCTTCCAGATCCAGGGATTCCATTTTTAACCCCAGCTCAAGCTTTTCCTTTTCCAGTTCGTGTTTCCTTTTCAGAGCTTTAGCTCTGGCCTGCAGAGCAGCTTTGTCTGCAGCTATCTTCATGCGTGCTGAAACCATAGATGAAGAATTGGAACCTCTGGAGCGTCGTGAGCCAGTCTGTGAGACGCTGTCCCCAACATCCACCAGAGTATGTGGATCGGCCTGAGCACTTTTCCATTGATCCACATCGGTCAGAAAAACGTCATAATCTGCGATTTTTGGCTCATACCAGTCCAAACTTTCATTCCTTCTCGCTTCCTCAGGCAGCAGAATCTGAACAGATTCATGACATAATTTAAATTCCTCCAGCAGTCTCATAAATTCATTTGCACTTTCATTAACATTATGAACATCGGCACCTTCTTTCATCATTAACTTTATTTCATTCATTTTCCGAGTACAGTGGGAAAGTTTTCCTCTGCGTGTGGCGCTCAATGATTTAAACGCTTTATTTTGTTGCGCCGTATCCGTCTCACTCATACCGGCTCCCGTGACTCCCCGTTCAGTTCCTTCTGCCATTATTTCAGTTTTCAGCGTCAGCTGTCAATATTCATTAGTGTTTCAGTTACGTCTTTATTTAATTTTACCTTTTCGTGCGCGCGGCCGTGCTTTGTTTGATCCGCGGTGTCTTTAAGTGATCTCGTAATGTATAGGCATTTTATGGATTTATTTGTTGTTATCGAACGTTTCCTTTGGTTCCTTCTGTCGGTTTTAATGTTTGATCGTAACCAGGTTCGGAAAACAGCGCATACGCTCGTTTACTCACGGTACCGGTGAGATCGGATTCTGGCCGCAGTCCAGATCAATCCAAGACGACGTGACTCCGGGACAGCTTCGCTCACTTCCACCTGGCCTGGCGTTCCTTCCTCGCGTTCGGATGAGTTATTTTTGACTTGTTGTAGGAGCGGTCGGTAAAATCAACGCGCATTTGCTCGTATTGTCACTTCAAATTTCTTTATTTATTGTTCGGCAAAAACAACCTAAATCACAATCAAAATAAAAGGAGAATTCAATGCGTAATGCGTAATGCGTAATGCGTAATGCGGTCAAAAATAATATCTCCTTCCGCTCTCGAAATAGAAAAACACACCTGGCCTTACTCAGGTGACATTTAAATAGCCGACGCCCCCTGACGTCATCATTACATCATCACAAATCAATCAAATCAACAGAAAAGGCAGTTTCATTGTGCACGATACAAATGTAGTGGAATGGCTTCTACAACCAGGGTTCGATTCCCTGACGGGGAGGTTCTTCTTAAAAGGTATCTAACAACTGTCCATTCTCCTTGGCTTCTCCAATCCTGTGCCTCACAACTCATGTGGATTGGAGCTATTTTAGTACTGAAACTACAAGTTCTGAACAGACTTGCTAAAAACATGACTCCAAATTGTCCCATTTCTGTCACTCAGCAAAAGTGTGACAATGTTGTCAAAGAATTGCAGAATCAAACGAATGGATGCAGGAGGACATCTCTCAGACGATGTCAATCGGTTGGCTTCATCAGTTGCCTCATGCGCAGCCTGGAAGAGTTGTCTTTTTATTGACCGTTGAAAGAAGATTCCCCGCTGCAGCGTGAGCCGGACAAAAGTTAAGGCTGCCAGACAATTTACCGAAGGACTCCTCGTTAGTATAGTGGACAGTATCTCTGCTCGTCACGCAGAAGACCAGGGTTCGATTCCGTGACGGGGAGATTCTTCTTAAAAGGCATCTAACAACTGTCGCTTTTCCAATCCTGTGCCTCACAACTCATGTGGATTGGAGCTATTTTAGTACTGAAACTACAAGTTCTGAACAGACTGTTGCTAAAAACATGACTGCAAATTGTCCCATTTCTGTCACTCAGCAAAAGTGTGACAATGTTGTCAAAGAATTGCTGAATCAAACAAATGCATGCAGGAGGACATCTCTCAGACGATGTCAATCGGTTGGCTTCATCAGTTGTCATGCGCAGCCTGGAAGAGTTGTCGTTTTATTGACCGGTTGAAAGAAGATTCCCCGCTGCAGCGTGAGCCGGACAAAAGTTAAGGCTGCCAGACAAGCTGCTGAAGGACTCCTCGCTATTATAGTGGACAGTATCTCTGCTTGTCACGCAGAAGACCAGGGTTCGATTCCCTGACGGGGAGATTCTTCTTAAAAGGTATCTAACAACTGTCGCTTCTCCAATCCTGTGCCTCACAACTCATGTGGATTGGAGCTATTTTAGTACTGAAACTACAAGTTCTGAACAGACTGTTGCTAAAAACATGACTCCAAATTGTCCCATTTCTGTCACTCAGCAAAAGTGTGACAATGTTGTCAAAGAATTGCTGAATCAAGCGAATGCATGCAGGAGGACATCTCTCAGACGATGTCAATCGGTTGGCTTCATCAGTTGTCATGCGCAGCCTGGAAGAGTTGTCGTTTTATTGACCGGTTGAAAGAAGATTCACCGCTGCAGCGTGAGCCGGACAAAAGTTAAGGCTGCCAGACAATTTGCTGAAGGACTCCTCGTTAGTATAGTGGACAGTATCTCTGCTTGTCACGCAGAAGACCAGGGTTCGATTCCCTGACGGGGAGATTCTTCCTAATAAGCATCCAAAAACTGTTCATCGTACTTGGATTCTCCAATCCTGTGCCTCACAACTCATGTGGATTGGAGCTGTTTTAGTACTGAAACTACAAGTTCTGAACAGACTGTTGCTAAAAACATGACTCCAAATTGTCCCATTTCTGTCACTCAGCAAAAGTGTGACAATGTTGTCAAAGAATTGCTGAATCAAACGAATGCATGCAGGAGGACATCTCTCAGACGATGTCAATCGGTTGGCTTCATCAGTTCCCTCATGCGCAGCCTGGAAGAGTTGTCTTTTTATTGACCGGTTGAAAGAAGATTCCCGGCTGCAGCGTGAGCCGGACAAAAGTTAAGGCTGCCAGACAAGTTGCTGAAGGACTCTTTGTTAGTATACTGGACAGTATCTCTGCTTGTCACGCAGAAGACCAGGGTTCGATTCCCTGACGGGGAGATTCTTCTTAAAAGGTATCTAACAACTGTCCATTCTCCTTGGCTTCTCCAATCCTGTGCCTCACAACTCATGTGGATTGGAGCTATTTTAGTACTGAAACTACAAGTTCTGAACAGACTTGCTAAAAACATGACTCCAAATTGTCCCATTTCTGTCACTCAGCAAAAGTGTGACAATGTTGTCAAAGAATTGCAGAATCAAACGAATGGATGCAGGAGGACATCTCTCAGACGATGTCAATCGGTTGGCTTCATCAGTTGCCTCATGCGCAGCCTGGAAGAGTTGTCTTTTTATTGACCGTTGAAAGAAGATTCCCTGCTGCAGCGTGAGCCGGACAAAAGTTAAGGCTGCCAGACAATTTACCGAAGGACTCCTCGTTAGTATAGTGGACAGTATCTCTGCTCGTCACGCAGAAGACCAGGGTTCGATTCCGTGACGGGGAGATTCTTCTTAAAAGGCATCTAACAACTGTCGCTTTTCCAATCCTGTGCCTCACAACTCATGTGGATTGGAGCTATTTTAGTACTGAAACTACAAGTTCTGAACAGACTGTTGCTAAAAACATGACTGCAAATTGTCCCATTTCTGTCACTCAGCAAAAGTGTGACAATGTTGTCAAAGAATTGCTGAATCAAACGAATGCATGCAGGAGGACATCTCTCAGACGATGTCAATCGGTTGGCTTCATCAGTTCCCTCATGCGCAGCCTGGAAGAGTTGTCTTTTTATTGACCGGTTGAAAGAAGATTCCCGGCTGCAGCGTGAGCCGGACAAAAGTTAAGGCTGCCAGACAAGTTGCTGAAGGACTCTTTGTTAGTATACTGGACAGTATCTCTGCTTGTCACGCAGAAGACCAGGGTTCGATTCCCTGACGGGGAGATTCTTCTTAAAAGGTATCTAACAACTGTCCATTCTCCTTGGCTTCTCCAATCCTGTGCCTCACAACTCATGTGGATTGGAGCTATTTTAGTACTGAAACTACAAGTTCTGAACAGACTTGCTAAAAACATGACTCCAAATTGTCCCATTTCTGTCACTCAGCAAAAGTGTGACAATGTTGTCAAAGAATTGCAGAATCAAACGAATGGATGCAGGAGGACATCTCTCAGACGATGTCAATCGGTTGGCTTCATCAGTTGCCTCATGCGCAGCCTGGAAGAGTTGTCTTTTTATTGACCGTTGAAAGAAGATTCCCTGCTGCAGCGTGAGCCGGACAAAAGTTAAGGCTGCCAGACAATTTACCGAAGGACTCCTCGTTAGTATAGTGGACAGTATCTCTGCTCGTCACGCAGAAGACCAGGGTTCGATTCCGTGACGGGGAGATTCTTCTTAAAAGGCATCTAACAACTGTCGCTTTTCCAATCCTGTGCCTCACAACTCATGTGGATTGGAGCTATTTTAGTACTGAAACTACAAGTTCTGAACAGACTGTTGCTAAAAACATGACTGCAAATTGTCCCATTTCTGTCACTCAGCAAAAGTGTGACAATGTTGTCAAAGAATTGCTGAATCAAACGAATGCATGCAGGAGGACATCTCTCAGACGATGTCAATCGGTTGGCTTCATCAGTTCCCTCATGCGCAGCCTGGAAGAGTTGTCTTTTTATTGACCGGTTGAAAGAAGATTCCCGGCTGCAGCGTGAGCCGGACAAAAGTTAAGGCTGCCAGACAAGTTGCTGAAGGACTCTTTGTTAGTATACTGGACAGTATCTCTGCTTGTCACGCAGAAGACAAGGGTTCCATTCCCTGACGGGGAGATTCTTCTTAAAAGGTATCTAACAACTGTCCATTCTCCTTGGCTTCTGCAATCCTGTGCCCCACAACTCATGTGGATTGGAGCTATTTTAGTACTGAAACTACAAGTTCTGAACAGACTGTTGCTAAAAACATGACTGCAAATTGTCCCATTTCTGTCACTCAGCAAAAGTGTGACAATGTTGTCAAAGAATTGCTGAATCAAACGAATGCATGCAGGAGGACATCTCTCAGACGATGTCAATCGGTTGGCTTCATCAGTTCCCTCATGCGCAGCCTGGAAGAGTTGTCTTTTTATTGACCGGTTGAAAGAAGATTCCCGGCTGCAGCGTGAGCCGGACAAAAGTTAAGGCTGCCAGACAAGTTGCTGAAGGACTCCTCGTTAGTATAGTGGACAGTATCTCTGCTTGTCACGCAGAAGACCAGGGTTCGATTCCCTGATGGGGAGATTCTTCTTAAAAGGTATCTAACAACTGTCCATTCTCCATGGCTTCTCCAATCCTGTGCCTGACAACTCATGTGGATTGGAGCATTTTTACTACTGAAACTACAAGTTCTGAACAGACTGTTGCTAAAAACATGACTCCAAATCGTCCCATTTCTGTCACTCAGCAAAAGTGTGACAATGTTGTCAAAGAATTGCTGAATCAAACGAATGCATGCAGGAGGACATCTCTCAGACGATGTCAATCGGTTGGCTTCATCAATTGTCATGCGCAGCCTGGAAGAGTTGTCTTTTCATTGACCGGTTGAAAGAAGATTCCCCGCTGCAGCGTGAGCCGGACAAAAGTTAAGGCTGCCAGACAAGCTGCTGAAGGACTCTTTGTTAGTATACTGGACAGTATCTCTGCTTGTCACGCAGAAGACCAGGGTTCGATTCCTTGATGGGGAGATTCCTTTTAAAAGGCATCTAACAACTGTCCATTCTCCTTGGCTTCTCCAATCCTGTGCCTCACAACTCATGTGGATTGGAGCTATTTTAGTACTGAAACTACAAGTTCTGAACAGACTGTTGCTAAAAACAAGACTCCAAATTGTCCCATTTCTGTCACTCAGTAAAAGTGTGACAATGTTGTCAAAGAATTGCTGAATCAAACAAATGCATGCAGGAGGACATCTCTCAGACGATCTCAATCGGTTGGCTTCATCAGTTGTCATGCGCAGCCTGGAAGAGTTGTCTTTTTATTGACCGGTTGAAAGAAGATTCCCGGCTGCAGCGTGAGCCGGACAAAAGTTAAGGCTGCCAGACAAGCTGCTGAAGGACTCCTCGTTAGTATAGTGGACAGTATCTCTGCTTGTCACGCAGAAGACCAGGGTTCGATTCCCTGACGGGGAGATTCTTCTTAAAAGGTATCTAACAACTGTCCATTCTCCTTGGCTTCTCCAATCCTGTGCCTCACAACTCATGTGGATTGGAACTATTTTAGTACTGAAACTACAAGTTCTGAACAAACTGTTGCTAAAAACATGACTCCAAATTGTCCCATTTCTGTCACTCAGCAAAAGTGTGACAATGTTGTCAAAGAATTGCTGAATCAAACGAATGCATGCAGGAGGACATCTCTCAGACGATGTCAATCGGTTGGCTTCATCAGTTGCCTCATGCGCAGCCTGGAAGAGTTGTCTTTTTATTGACCGTTGACAGAAGATTCCCCGCTGCAGCGTGAGCCGGAAAAAAGTTAAGGCTGCCAGACAATTTGCTGAAGGACTTCTCGTTAGTATAGTGGACAGTATCTGTGCTTGTCACGCAGAAGACCAGGGTTCGATTCCCTGACGGGGAGATTCTTCCTAATAAGCATCCAAAAACTGTTCATCGTAGTTGGATTCTCCAATCCTGTGCCTCACAACTCATGTGGATTGGAGCTATTTTAGTACTGAAACTACAAGTTCTGAACAGACTTGCTAAAAACATGACTCCAAATTGTCCCATTTCTGTCACTCAGCAAAAGTGTGACAATGTTGTCAACGAATTGCAGAATCAAACGAATGGATGCAGGAGGACATCTCTCAGACGATGTCAATCGGTTGGCTTCATCAGTTGCCTCATGCGCAGCCTGGAAGAGTTGTCTTTTTATTGACCGTTGAAAGAAGATTCCCCGCTGCAGCGTGAGCCGGACAAAAGTTAAGGCTGCCAGACAATTTACCGAAGGACTCCTCGTTAGTATAGTGGACAGTATCTCTGCTCGTCACGCAGAAGACCAGGGTTCGATTCCGTGACGGGGAGATTCTTCTTAAAAGGCATCTAACAACTGTCGCTTTTCCAATCCTGTGCCTCACAACTCATGTGGATTGGAGCTATTTTAGTACTGAAACTACAAGTTCTGAACAGACTGTTGCTAAAAACATGACTGCAAATTGTCCCATTTCTGTCACTCAGCAAAAGTGTGACAATGTTGTCAAAGAATTGCTGAATCAAACGAATGCATGCAGGAGGACATCTCTCAGACGATGTCAATCGGTTGGCTTCATCAGTTCCCTCATGCGCAGCCTGGAAGAGTTGTCTTTTTATTGACCGGTTGAAAGAAGATTCCCGGCTGCAGCGTGAGCCGGACAAAAGTTAAGGCTGCCAGACAAGTTGCTGAAGGACTCTTTGTTAGTATACTGGACAGTATCTCTGCTTGTCACGCAGAAGACAAGGGTTCGATTCCCTGACGGGGAGATTCTTCTTAAAAGGTATCTAACAACTGTCCATTCTCCTTGGCTTCTGCAATCCTGTGCCCCACAACTCATGTGGATTGGAGCTATTTTAGTACTGAAACTACAAGTTCTGAACAGACTGTTGCTAAAAACATGACTGCAAATTGTCCCATTTCTGTCACTCAGCAAAAGTGTGACAATGTTGTCAAAGAATTGCTGAATCAAACGAATGCATGCAGGAGGACATCTCTCAGACGATCTCAATCGGTTGGCTTCATCAGTTGCCTCATGCGCAGCCTGGAAGAGTTGTCGTTTTATTGACCGGTTGAAAGAAGATTCCCCGCTGCAGCGTGAGCCGGACAAAAGTTAAGGCTGCCAGACAAGGTGCTGAAGGACTCCTCGTTAGTATAGTGGACAGTATCTCTGCTTGTCACGCAGAAGACCAGGGTTCGATTCCCTGACGGGGAGATTCTTCCTAATAAGCATCCAAAAACTGTTCATCGTACTTGGATTCTCCAATCCTGTGCCTCACAACTCATGTGGATTGGAGCTATTTTAGTACTGAAACTACAAGTTCTGAACAGACTGTTGCTAAAAACATGACTCCAAATTGTCCCATTTCTGTCACTCAGCAAAAGTGTGACAATGTTGTCAAAGAATTGCTGAATCAAACAAATGCATGCAGGAGGACATCTCTCAGACGATGTCAATCGGTTGGCTTCATCAGTTGTCATGCGCAGCCTGGAAGAGTTGTCGTTTTATTGACCGGTTGAAAGAAGATTCCCCGCTGCAGCGTGAGCCGGACAAAAGTTAAGGCTGCCAGACAAGCTGCTGAAGGACTCCTCGTTAGTATAGTGGACAGTATCTCTGCTTGTCACGCAGAAGACCAGGGTTCGATTCCCTGATGGGGAGATTCTTCTTAAAAGGTATCTAACAACTTTCCATTCTCCTTGGCTTCTCCAATCCTGTGCCTCACAACTCATGTGGATTGGAGCTATTTTAGTACTGAAACTACAAGTTCTGAACAAACTGTTGCTAAAAACATGACTCCAAAATGTCCCATTTCTGTCACTCAGCAAAAGTGTGACAATGTTGTCAAAGAATTGCTGAATCAAACGAATGCATGCAGGAGGACATCTCTCAGACGATGTCAATCGGTTGGCTTCATCAGTTCCCTCATGCGCAGCCTGGAAGAGTTGTCTTTTTATTGACCGTTGAAAGAAGATTCCCCGCTGCAGCGTGAGCCGGACAAAAGTTAAGGCTGCCAGACAATTTGCCGTAGGACTCCTCGTTAGTATAGTGGACAGTATCTCTGCTTGTCACGCAGAAGACCAGGGTACGATTCCCTGACGGGGAGATTCTTCCTAATAAGCATCCAAAAACTGTTCATCGTACTTGGATTCTCCAATCCTGTGCCTCACAACTCATGTGGATTGGAGCTATTTTAGTACTGAAACTACAAGTTCTGAACAGACTGTTGCTAAAAACATGACTCCAAATTGTCCCATTTCTGTCACTCAGCAAAAGTGTGACAATGTTGTCAAAGAATTGCTGAATCAAACAAATGCATGCAGGAGGACATCTCTCAGACGATCTCAATCGGTTGGCTTCATCAGTTGCCTCATGCGCAGCCTGGAAGAGTTGTCGTTTTATTGACCGGTTGAAAGAAGATTCCCCGCTGCAGCGTGAGCCGGACAAAAGTTAAGGCTGCCAGACAAGGTGCTGAAGGACTCCTCGTTAGTATAGTGGACAGTATCTCTGCTTGTCACGCAGAAGACCAGGGTTCGATTCCCTGACGGGGAGATTCTTCTTAAAAGGTATCTAACAACTGTCGCTTCTCCAATCCTGTGCCTCACAACTCATGTGGATTGGAGCTATTTTAGTACTGAAACTACAAGTTCTGAACAGACTGTTGCTAAAAACATGACTGCAAATTGTCCCATTTCTGTCACTCAGCAAAAGTGTGACAATGTTGTCAAAGAATTGCTGAATCAAACGAATGCATGCAGGAGGACATCTCTCAGACGATGTCAATCGGTTGGCTTCATCAGTTCCCTCATGCGCAGCCTGGAAGAGTTGTCTTTTTATTGACCGGTTGAAAGAAGATTCCCGGCTGCAGCGTGAGCCGGACAAAAGTTAAGGCTGCCAGACAAGTTGCTGAAGGACTCCTCGTTAGTATAGTGGACAGTATCTCTGCTTGTCACGCAGAAGACCAGGGTTCGATTCCCTGATGGGGAGATTCTTCTTAAAAGGTATCTAACAACTGTCCATTCTCCATGGCTTCTCCAATCCTGTGCCTCACAACTCATGTGGATTGGAGCTATTTTAGTACTGAAACTACAAGTTCTGAACAGACTGTTGCTAAAAACATGACTCCAAATTGTCCCATTTCTGTCACTCAGCAAAAGTGTGACAATGTTGTCAAAGAATTGCTGAATCAAACGAATGCATGCAGGAGGACATCTCTCAGACGATCTCAATCGGTTGGCTTCATCAGTTGCCTCATGCGCAGCCTGGAAGAGTTGTCGTTTTATTGACCGGTTGAAAGAAGATTCCCCGCTGCAGCGTGAGCCGGACAAAAGTTAAGGCTGCCAGACAAGGTGCTGAAGGACTCCTCGTTAGTATAGTGGACAGTATCTCTGCTTGTCACGCAGAAGACCAGGGTTCGATTCCCTGACGGGTAGATTCTTCCTAATAAGCATCCAAAAACTGTTCATCGTACTTGGATTCTCCAATCCTGTGCCTCACAACTCATGTGGATTGGAGCTATTTTAGTACTGAAACTACAAGTTCTGAACAGACTGTTGCTAAAAACATGACTCCAAATTGTCCCATTTCTGTCACTCAGCAAAAGTGTGACAATGTTGTCAAAGAATTGCTGAATCAAACAAATGCATGCAGGAGGACATCTCTCAGACGATGTCAATCGGTTGGCTTCATCAGTTGTCATGCGCAGCCTGGAAGAGTTGTCGTTTTATTGACCGGTTGAAAGAAGATTCCCCGCTGCAGCGTGAGCCGGACAAAAGTTAAGGCTGCCAGACAATTTGCCGTAGGACTCCTCGTTAGTATAGTGGACAGTATCTCTGCTTGTCACGCAGAAGACCAGGGTACGATTCCCTGACGGGGAGATTCTTCCTAATAAGCATCCAAAAACTGTTCATCGTACTTGGATTCTCCAATCCTGTGCCTCACAACTCATGTGGATTGGAGCTATTTTAGTACTGAAACTACAAGTTCTGAACAGACTGTTGCTAAAAACATGACTCCAAATTGTCCCATTTCTGTCACTCAGCAAAAGTGTGACAATGTTGTCAAAGAATTGCTGAATCAAACAAATGCATGCAGGAGGACATCTCTCAGACGATGTCAATCGGTTGGCTTCATCAGTTGTCATGCGCAGCCTGGAAGAGTTGTCGTTTTATTGACCGGTTGAAAGAAGATTCCCCGCTGCAGCGTGAGCCGGACAAAAGTTAAGGCTGCCAGACAAGCTGCTGAAGGACTCCTCGCTAGTATAGTGGACAGTATCTCTGCTTGTCACGCAGAAGACCAGGGTTCGATTCCCTGACGGGGAGATTCTTCCTAAAAGGAATCTAACAACTGTCCATTCTCCTTGGCTTCTCCAATCCTGTGCCTCACAACTCATGTGGATTGGAGCTATTTTAGTACTGAAACTACAAGTTCTGAACAGACTGTTGCTAAAAACATGACTCCAAATTGTCCCATTTCTGTCACTCAGCAAAAGTGTGACAATGTTGTCAAAGAATTGCTGAATCAAACAAATGCATGCAGGAGGACATCTCTCAGACGATCTCAATCGGTTGGCTTCATCAGTTGTCATGCGCAGCCTGGAAGAGTTGTCGTTTAATTGACCGGTGGAAAGAAGATTCCCCGCTGCAGCGTGAGCCGGACAAAAGTTAAGGCTGCCAGACAATTTGCCGTAGGACTCCTCGTTAGTATAGTGGACAGTATCTCTGCTTGTCACGCAGAAGACCAGGGTTCGATTCCCTGACGGGGAGATTCTTCCTAATAAGCATCCAAAAACTGTTCATCGTACTTGGATTCTCCAATCCTGTGCCTCACAACTCATGTGGATTGGAGCTATTTTAGTACTGAAACTACAAGTTCTGAACAGACTGTTGCTAAAAACATGACTCCAAATTGTCCCATTTCTGTCACTCAGCAAAAGTGTGACAATGTTGTCAAAGAATTGCTGAATCAAACAAATGCATGCAGGAGGACATCTCTCAGACGATCTCAATCGGTTGGCTTCATCAGTTGCCTCATGCGCAGCCTGGAAGAGTTGTCGTTTTATTGACCGGTTGAAAGAAGATTCCCCGCTGCAGCGTGAGCCGGACAAAAGTTAAGGCTGCCAGACAAGCTGCTGAAGGACTCCTCGTTAGTATAGTGGACAGTATCTCTGCTTGTCACGCAGAAGACCAGGGTTCGATTCCCTGACGGGGAGATTCTTCTTAAAAGGTATCTAACAACTGTCGCTTCTCCAATCCTGTGCCTCACAACTCATGTGGATTGGAGCTATTTTAGTACTGAAACTACAAGTTCTGAACAGACTGTTGCTAAAAACATGACTCCAAATTGTCCCATTTCTGTCACTCAGCAAAAGTGTGACAATGTTGTCAAAGAATTGCTGAATCAAACAAATGCATGCAGGAGGACATCTCTCAGACGATGTCAATCGTTTGGCTTCATCAGTTGTCATGCGCAGCCTGGAAGAGTTGTCGTTTTATTGACCGGTTGAAAGAAGATTCCCCGCTGCAGCGTGAGCCGGACAAAAGTTAAGGCTGCCAGACAATTTGCCGTAGGACTCCTCGTTAGTATAGTGGACAGTATCTCTGCTTGTCACGCAGAAGACCAGGGTACGATTCCCTGACGAGGAGATTCTTCCTAATAAGCATCCAAAAACTGTTCATCGTACTTGGATTCTCCAATCCTGTGCCTCACAACTCATGTGGATTGGAGCTATTTTAGTACTGAAACTACAAGTTCTGAACAGACTGTTGCTAAAAACATGACTCCAAATTGTCCCATTTCTGTCACTCAGCAAAAGTGTGACAATGTTGTCAAAGAATTGCTGAATCAAACAAATGCATGCAGGAGGACATCTCTCAGACGATCTCAATCGGTTGGCTTCATCAGTTGCCTCATGCGCAGCCTGGAAGAGTTGTCGTTTTATTGACCGGTTGAAAGAAGATTCCCCGCTGCAGCGTGAGCCGGACAAAAGTTAAGGCTGCCAGACAAGGTGCTGAAGGACTCCTCGTTAGTATAGTGGACAGTATCTCTGCTTGTCACGCAGAAGACCAGGGTTCGATTCCCTGACGGGGAGATTCCTTTTAAAAGGCATCTAACAACTGTCCATTCTCCTTGGCTTCTCCAATCCTGTGCCTCACAACTCATGTGGTTTGGAACTATTTTAGTACTGAAACTACAAGTTCTGAACAGACTGTTGCTAAAAACATGACTCCAAATTGTCCCATTTCTGTCACTCAGCAAAAGTGTGACACTGTTGTCAAAGAATTGCTGAATCAAACAAATGCATGCAGGAGGACATCTCTCAGACGATCTCAATCGGTTGGCTTCATCAGTTGTCATGCGCAGCCTGGAAGAGTTGTCTTTTTATTGACCGGTTGAAAGAAGATTCCCCGCTGCAGCGTGAGCCGGACAAAAGTTAAGGCTGCCAGACAAGCTGCTGAAGGACTCTTTGTTAGTATACTGGACAGTATCTCTGCTTGTCACGCAGAAGACCAGGGTTCGATTCCTTGATGGGGAGATTCCTTTTAAAAGGCATCTAACAACTGTCCATTCTCCTTGGCTTCTCCAATCCTGTGCCTCACAACTCATGTGGATTGGAGCTATTTTAGTACTGAAACTACAAGTTCTGAACAGACTGTTGCTAAAAACATGACTGCAAATTGTCCCATTTCTGTCACTCAGCAAAAGTGTGACACTGTTGTCAAAGAATTGCTGAATCAAACAAATGCATGCAGGAGGACATCTCTCAGACGATGTCAATCGGTTGGCTTCATCAGTTGCCTCATGCGCAGCCTGGAAGAGTTGTCTTTTTATTGACCGGTTGAAAGAAGATTCCCCGCTGCAGCGTGAGCCGGACAAAAGTTAAGACTGCCAGACAAGTTGCTGAAGGACTCCTCGTTAGTATAGTGGACAGTATCTCTGCTTGTCACGCAGAAGACCAGGGTTTGATTCCCTGACGGGGAGATTCTTCCTAAAAGGCATCTAACAACTGTCCATTCTCCTTGGCTTCTCCAATCCTGTGCCTCACAACTCATGTGGTTTGGAACTATTTTAGTACTGAAACTACAAGTTCTGAACAGACTGTTGCTAAAAACATGACTCCAAATTGTCCCATTTCTGTCACTCAGCAAAAGTGTGACAATGTTGTCAAAGAATTGCTGAATCAAACAAATGCATGCAGGAGGACATCTCTCAGACGATCTCAATCGGTTGGCTTCATCAGTTGTCATGCGCAGCCTGGAAGAGTTGTCGTTTTATTGACCGGTTGAAAGAAGATTCCCCGCTGCAGCGTGAGCCGGACAAAAGTTAAGGCTGCCAGACAAGCTGCTGAAGGACTCCTCGTTAGTATAGTGGACAGTATCTCTGCTTGTCACGCAGAAGACCAGGGTTCGATTCCCTGACAGGGAGATTCTTCTTAAAAGGTATCTAACAACTGTCGCTTCTCCAATCCTGTGCCTCACAACTCATGTGGATTGGAGCTATTTTAGTACTGAAACTACAAGTTCTGAACAGACTGTTGCTAAAAACATGACTCCAAATTGTCCCATTTCTGTCACTCAGCAAAAGTGTGACAATGTTGTCAAAGAATTGCTGAATCAAACAAATGCATGCAGGAGGACATCTCTCAGACGATGTCAATCGGTTGGCTTCATCAGTTGCCTCATGCGCAGCCTGGAAGAGTTGTCTTTTTATTGACCGGTTGAAAGAAGATTCCCCGCTGCAGCGTGAGCCGGACAAAAGTTAAGACTGCCAGACAAGCTGCTGAAGGACTCCTCGTTAGTATAGTGGACAGTATCTCTGCTTGTCACGCAGAAGACCAGGGTTCGATTCCCTGACGGGGAGATTCTTCCTAAAAGGCATCTAACAACTGTCCATTCTCCTTGGCTTCTCCAATCCTGTGCCTCACAACTCATGTGGTTTGGAACTATTTTAGTACTGAAACTACAAGTTCTGAACAGACTGTTGCTAAAAACATGACTCCAAATTGTCCCATTTCTGTCACTCAGCAAAAGTGTGACAATGTTGTCAAAGAATTGCTGAATCAAACGAATGCATGCAGGAGGACATCTCTCAGACGATTTCAATCGGTTGGCTTCATCAGTTGTCATGCGCAGCCTGGAAGAGTTGTCTTTTCATTGACCGGTTGAAAGAAGATTCCCCGCTGCAGCGTGAGCCGGACAAAAGTTAAGGCTGCCAGACAATTTGCTGAAGGACTCCTCGTTAGTATAGTGGACAGTAACAAAAGGACAATGGTTTAATTCACATCCTTCGGATTAAACAGAAAACAGTAGTCAAAACGGGTAACTCAGGCTTCGGTCGATCTTCGCCAGTAAAACTAATAATGCCTAAAATAATGCCTCGTCTTTGGAGGGGAATCGGAAATCCACCTCCCTCAAGAGAATATACCGTCTTCTCAGTCTCTCCTGCCTCCGGGAATCCTCCTGCATTGGTCTGGTCTTCTGCAGCGGGCCCAACCTGCAGCTTGTCTCTCTCACCCCCTTAATGGTGTGTCTCCCGCCCTTATGAAGGCCTTCAGGTCGCCATACCCTGATGAGTTTCAGGTGTGAGGGGGATGCTCTGAGTTTCGGGGTGGGGTTCCTGGAGCCATAGCAGTTACAGCCCTCTCCGGTGAACTCCCTTCCAAGACCCAGCCTCTTGTGACATAACACTGCTAATGAGGGTCTGGGAGAGAAAGTATAGGGGCCGTGGTAAATGCTCGTTGAGACGTCGCAAAGGCAGCATCTGCGGCAGAGGTTCACTGAAACGTAATACCAGATGTTAGTACATGCAAGTGTGCAGCTATGGAGCTAAAGTTCCTAATTAATCTGCTAAAGAAATTTGCAAACCCCAAAAAGCCTTCATCTTGCCCTCAGACACAATGAACTCCAGAAAAGAGACCTTGAACACGTGAAATTTGTGGTGGAAATTGTGGATTTAGCACTTGTGAGAAATCAAAAGTATCTTGAACTCGCTTTGTGATTAAGTATTTATTACTAACTAGAACATAGAACAAATCATAAAGAATACAGAAATCATCAAAACAAGTCACAGACAGAAGTCAAATGACTACGATTCAGCTGAGAGGGGGCAGATTGTTCCTTCCCCCAAAATGAGCAGCCCTCTCACCCCGGAAAAAAACTGTTTGTGTCCCTTCCATCTGGCAGGAGGCTGAGGTCCATCAGGACTAAGACCTCCCGCCACACCAACAGTTTCTTCCCGTCGACAGTCGGGCTCATCAACAGAGCCGGTCCCCCACTGACTGACTATAACATTCCACCGGTCACTCCCCTTCACACTGCACATGTCACTTTAACTGTAATTTATCACTTTGTCGTCACTCGTCACTTTGTTACTTGTTCGTTGGTGCACTTTTTTAATATTTAACATTTTTAACTTTATTCCCTTGTTTTATACTAACCCATAGCCTTATTCTACTAACTCATTGCATTAGCATTTCATTTTACTTTATTTTATTACATTACATTACATTACATGTCATTTAGCGGACGCTTTTATCCAAAGCGGCGTACAATAAGTGCATTCAACCATAGGGTACAAACGTACGCAAAAGTGCTACAATTTGTTAGTCTTTACTCGAGGTAGAGTCTGAAGAGGTGTGTCTTTAGTTTGCGGCAGAAGATGTGAAGGCTCTCTGCGGTCCTGATGTCTTCAGAGAGCTCGTTCCACCATTTCGGCGCAAGGATAGCGAAGAGTCGAGATCTAGTCGAGTGTTTTGCTCTCAGTGAGGGAGGGACGAGTAGTTTTGCAGATGCAGAGCGGAGAGTGCGGGTTGGGATGTAGGGTTTGACCATGTCCTGGATGTAAGCTGGACCTGATCCATTCACAGCGTGGTACGTGAGCACCAATGTTTTGAACTGGATGCGGGCGGCCACCGGAAGCCAGTGAAGAGAGCGGAGGAGTGGAGTAGTGTGGGAGAATTTCGGAAGGTTGAAGACCAGTCGAGCTGCTGCATTCTGAATGAGCTGCAGAGGTCGAATAGCAGGGAGACCAACCAGGAGAGAGTTACAGTAGTCCAGGCGGGAGATGACAAGAGCCTGAATCAGTACCTGCGCTGCCTTCTGAGTGAGAAGGGGACGTATTCTCCTGATGTTGTAGAGCGTGTATCTACAGGATGGCGTTGTCGCGGTGATGTTGGGAGTCAGGGAGAGTTGGCTGTCGAGTGTGACGCCGAGGTTCTTAGCGGTCAAAGTGGGCGTTAGTACGGAGTTCCCAAAGTTGACTGTCAGGTCCTGGGTAAGCGAATCTTTTCCGAGAAAGAGAAGTAGTTCAGTCTTGTCGGGGTTGATTTTCAGATGGTGGGCGGACATCCACTGAGAGATGTCAGTTAGACAGGCAGAGATCCGAGCCGCCACCTGGGTGTCCGAGTGAGGGAAGGAGAGAATTAGTTGGGTGTCATCGGCATAGCTGTGGTAAGAGAAGCCATGCGAGCGAATGACAGCGCCAAGAGAGTTGGTGTAGAGCGAAAACAGGAGGGGACCCAGTACGGAATCCTGAGGAACTCCAGTAGTAAGAGGACAAGGTTCCGACACAGATCCTCGCCAGGTTACCCGGTAGGTGCGGCCGTCGAGGTCGGACGAGAGAAGGGAGAGAGCAGAGCCTGTGACACCAAGTTCCTGAAGGGAGGAAATAAGGATCTGGTGGTTGACCGTGTCAAATGCAGCGGAGAGGTCCAGAAGGATGAGGACAAAGGAGAGAGAGGCGGCTCTAGCAGTGTGGAGTTGCTCTGAGACAGCAAGGAGAGCAGTCTCTGTGGAGTGGCCTGCCTTGAAACCTGACTGGTGGGGGTCAAGGAGGTTGTTACAGTGGAGATAAGAGGAGAGTTGATTAAAGATAGCACGTTCAAGGGTTTTGGACAAAAAGGAAAGAAGAGAGACCGGTCTGTAGTTGTTTTTTTCAGAAGGGTTGAGGGTGGGTTTCTTCAGGAGAGGGTTGACTCTTGCCTCCTTCAGAGAATTGGGAAAACAGCCAGATAACAGAGCGTTGTTGATGAGACAGGTGAGGAACGGAAGAAGGTCAGGTGTGATAGATTGTAGAAGATGTGATGGAATGGGGTCAAGAGGGCAGGTGGTCGGACGGGCAGAGGTTACTAGGGTAAGAATTTGGTTAGGAGAGAGGGCGGTGAAAGAGGAAAGTGAGGGCGAAAGAGGTGAGGTCGGTGGGACGCGAGAAGTAGGTGGTGGGTTTGAGAAGGAGGAGCGTATGTCAGCTATTTTCTTGGTGAAGTAGTTGACAAAGTCTCCCGGAAGAAGGGTGGAGGGGGGAGGAGGGGTAGGGGGTTCGAGGAGATTGGAGAAGATCGAGAAGAGTTTTTTGGGGTTAGAGAATGAAGATTCGATTTTGGATTGGTAGAAAGAGCTTTTGGCAGCAGAGATAGAAGCAGAAAACGAGGAGAGGAGAGATTGAAATTCAAGCAGGTCGTCAGGTCGTTTATATTTACGCCATCTCCTTTCCGACGCTCGCATGGTGGCTCTCATGGCACGGACCGGTTGAGACAGCCACGGAGCCGAAGGGGATTTGCCAGTCCGTTTTGTCGTAAGAGGGCAGAGAGAGTCTAGAGATGAGGAAAGAGTTGAGAGGAGAGTCTCTGCAGCAGCGTTCGGATGCAAGAGTGAGAAGGAATCAGTTGAAGGGAGAGCTGATAGAACAGAGGATGCCAGCGAGGAGGGAGAGAGGGAGCGAATATTGCGACGAGCCGGTATAGAGTTAGTCAATGAGGGAGGTTTGTTAGTTATAGAGTGTGGAAGGGAGTAAGAGATGAAGAAGTGATCAGACACATGAAGTGGAGTTACAGAGAGGTTAGTGGTAGAGCAGTTTCTAGTAAATATGTAGTCAAGGTGATTGCCGGCTTTGTGAGTAGGAGGAGAGGGACTGAGTGACAGAGGGAAGGAAGAAAGTAGGTGTAAGAGGTCAGATGACTTCTCTGTCTGGATGTTAGTTCTGTTATTATTATCTTTATAGATGTTATTACTTGTGCACTGCTGTCTTGTCTATTGTCACACTGTCTACTGTCGCGCACCAACCGCCAAGACAAATTCCTTGTATGTTTGGAATATTTTGGTAATAAATGTTTCCTGATTCCTGATCCTTAAGATCTGACCAAGTTTCTAGGGGAGAACAGGAGGTTTTATAAATCTCTGAGAGGTTCGAGGAAGAGGAAAACGGAAGACCCCCCCCCTGCAAGTGGAGATTAGTGGTAAACAGATGTTGTTGGGGGACACTCGTGTCCCTCTCTTAATGGGACCTAGTCAATCATATTTGACAAACTAAACAATTTGACAAACTAAACAACTAAATGGACGGAAGGAGAGAAGAACAGGATATGGGTCAGTTCAGGGACCTGTCTGGCAAACAGAATGCCATCGTGGACTTGGTCAGGAGTTTCCCAAGAAAGGTCACATACGAGTTCTTGAGACACTCACAATATGCAGCTCAACAAATTTTCCCCCGACAAAATGAACTTTTCTGCTTTCACAAAAAGCTGGTTATTGGAGGCGCTGTAGAGCCTGTCTGATGAGATCCTTATGAGTCCTCTCGACGGGGAAAAAAAATGAGAATATCATCCAAGCAGACAAAAACAGATGTTGTTCAAGCCCTGATAGAGGGTCTATCAAAAACCCTGCTCCGGCTGGGGATGATGAAGGTCTAAAAAGACCTGCAGCCAACACGGAGGTCACATACTCATTAATAGCTTGCGTCTTGGGTGACGACAGAGAATAGTTTCCCCCTGGGACAAGAGCCGGCAAGCAGGTCGATGGAACAATCGTACTTTCAATGTGGGGGTAGAGAAGTGGCTCTCGCCTTGTTAAATACCTCCTTAAGGTCATAGTAGAATGTCGGCATCTTGAAAAAGGTCTGGATAGTCGTAACCTAGTGTAGATGACAACTAGGGAGTAGGAGGAGATAAGGTCAGTAGTATCAGAGCACTCCCAGAGAACCGGGTCTGGAGAGGTGGAGAGACAACCCTAAAGCAGATGCGGCGCGGGTTGTGGGGCCGAAGTTGGTGTTGGATGTGTAGAAGCTGGTGGCGTATGGAACTTCTGGATGTTATCGACCAGGAAGTGGATCTAACCCCCAAACAACGTCAACAGCTGCTCCTGTCTCTGCTATTTCCCATCTCTTGCAGGAGAAGGGTCAGTTGCTCCTCCTGTCGGCGAATCAGGACACTTTGAGCCTGAAGGGCGACTCGTAACTGGTTGGGTCCGCTGCGTGCATCTTTTGCCAGTTCGTACTGTTAGGGTTGGCAATCACAGGGGCAGGACTCAAAAGCACACGCAAGATGTAGTCTGGTGAAAAACGGTCTTCACTGAAGAGGGTTTTGGTACACAGGTAATCAGTCACAAAGGCAACGGTATCCAAATCGGCAGGCAAAACTCACAAGTACATGGAAACTGGTCAAGACGCGGCTGAGACATAGTGGGGATTGTTGGTAAACTCACTGGAAACAGACTGAGATGAACGGACACAGAAAGAGGGATTGACACAGACTAAATGGCACACATCACAAGGCAGGGCAAGCAACGAGACACGGGTGGAGACAATCAGGGAGGAGTTTGTAATTACACAGGGAGAGGGAGGTGCCTGAAACAAGAGACCAGGGGAGTCACAGAAAACACAGACAAACAACATAGATTTTAGGTTTATCCATTTAGGAAGTAATCCTAAATACCTTCTTATGGAAATTTGCAGATTTTTCTGTGCCCTTTCTCCACTTGGTGTGTTATAATACCAGCTACTTATAATTCATTCAACATACGGACCGCCGGACGGACAGAGGTCATCGCAGATCGAAAGGTTAAAATCAAATGTGTTTAATAAAAGAGATGGTGTTGTGGTAAAAAGAACATCTCAGCTGAGGAGCCGCTGGTCTTTGCAACCAACAGGCCACAGGTGTCACGGTGTGGTTTTATTTCCTGTCTTATTTTGTAGTTTTCTGCTTCTTGTCTCCCTGGGTAACTTCCTGCCTGGTCCTGTTATCCCCTGTGATTGTCTGATTGTTTCCACCTGTGTCCAATCACCTGCACCTCCCTAGTGTATTTAATAGGAGTGTAACGATTCATCCACTGAATTGATTAATGGATTTATATTCCTGCGATCCATCTGAATCGATCTGTGCTCAGCAAATCGGCATTCTGGACGACATATATCGATTACAAATCGATTGAAATGGTACATGATCGATTTGTATTGATACTTGGAAACTGCAAATTGGATTTAAGCACAAAAACTGTGTGGATGTGTGTTTGTTTGTTTGTTTTTTAGCACTTTAGACACGTTAAACGTTATTCGATTCAGTCTGCCTGTCTGTGACGTCATCAGTACGCAGCGGCAGCCGCGCGAAACTCTGAACAACAACAAAACACAGCATGGAGGAGACGACTGCGAGCAAGAAATTTACAAACCAACGTATCGATCCAGCGTCTGGAAACATTTTGGCTTTTGCAAACACGGAGGTGTTCTAAATAAGTCGGTCGCTGTTTGTAGAATATGTAGAAGCCAAATAAAAAACCACGGAAACACGACGAATCTTTCCGGCCATCTACTAATGGCGCGTTTCCACCGAGCGGTATGGTACGGTACGGGTCGGGTCGGTACGGGTCGGGTCTGTTAACCATGATTTGGCGAGCGTTTCCACCGCCAACAGTACCCTAACTTGATAGGCGTGGTGTATTCCAGAAAGTAGTGATAACGTCACTTGATAGGTGTGGTATATGATGGAAAGTAGATTGACGTCATTCGATCGTGCGAAAACTCCTGGGTTGACCACGGTAAAGTAATGCTGCGTGGCGACAATGTTGCGACGGTGTTGTAGTTTAAAAATGGCGCCTCATGTGTTGTCTTTCCCCTTTGCGGCACGCACAAATGACGACACTCTTTCAACCAATCAACGTTCTGCAGTGAGTCTAGCTCCACCCATTAGTACCAAACAACTGTGCCAGTTACCCCAACGGAAGGTTACCCAAAAAGTGGTACGGTTCGGTTCGGATTTTTGGTACCATTCTCAACTTATGGCGGTGGAGACACAAATAAAAGGGTACCGACCCGACCCGCACCGTACCGCTCGGTGGAAACGCGCCATAAGGCGCCATGGGATTAAACAAAACACAGACAGTCAGGCACCTCTAGCAGCGTTACCGCTGCAGCAGCAGCAGCAGCAGCAGGTAACTCCAGCTCTGGCCTCGCCAGCACGAAGCTCAGCGCGGGTGAAAAACATCACAGTAACAATTGCCAAGTTTATCTGTAAAGACATGCGGCCCTACAATGTGGTTGAAAATCCGGGCTCTGTGAATTGATCCAAACATAATTATTGTGTAATGTTTACATTAAAAATGGTTGCACAATAAAATGTTAATACATTTGCCATCAATTGTTGTTTGCTTGTTTATAATATCCATAATTCATTTAAACCTGATTTCCTTACAAGAAACAACAGGGATCTCAGAAACTTTGTCCGCACTGTCGAGTAAAGTTACTGAATCGATTTTAAATCACTGAATTGGATCGAATCGTTCTAAATTATCCCAGATTGTCCATGAAACGAATCAGCAACCATGAATCGCGATTCGAATTGAATAGTTGTTAAAATGAATCGTTACACCCCTAGTATTTAAGCAGTGTGTGTCTCGTGTCACTTGTCGCGTCATTGTCGAACGTCCTGGATGTGTCTAGTTCGTGCCTGCCTTTTTGCCCTGGTTCGTGTGTGTTTTTGCCCCTTGGCCCTTTGCTTTTGGTATTTTTGACTATTGTCTTCTTTTGTTACTCGACGTCTGCGTTTGAGTCCTGCCTTTCCCGCATCCCTGACAGAATGACGCGACCACGAAGGGACTCAGCGGACCCGCTGCCAGATTACGGACCCAACTATCTTGATGTGAGGAGCCCGTTCTGGCAGCGCAAAACAAACTTTGTATTTGGTCCTCAGCTTGCCTGCCTCGAGCTCCGGGACCTCCTAAATCCCAGGAGGAGCCCTGGCAAGAGGAAGCAGCGACCACCCGTTCCCGCTGGGCCGCCGCAGCGACCTCCTGTTCCCGCTTGGCCACAGCGAACCTCCGTTCCTGCTCCTCCGACCCCAGTACCGGGCCGAGACTCATGACCCCGACGCCGCCAGTACCGCCCCGAGACTCTCAGCCCCGACCCCGCCAGTACCGCCCCGAGACTCTCAGCCCCGACGCCGCCAGTACCGCCCCGAGACTCTCAGCCCCGACCCCGCCAGTACCGGCCCCGAGACTCTCAGCCCCGACCCCGCGAGCACCGGCCCCGAGACTCTCTGCTCAGTCCCCGCTCCCCGACTCAGGCACCCTCCCTCCCATCCCGTGGTCCTCTCCCATCCTCCCGTTGGTGATTTGAGGGCCGTCTGGGATCCGGCCCTTGAGGGAGGGATATGGGGGGGGCTGAGCCGCCGACCCCAGAGGTGTTCCGCGTCCCCGACGACCCCGGAGGTTTCCCACGTCCCCGAGCCGGCGACGACTCCGGAGGTTTCCCGTGTCCTCCAGCCAGCCATTCCAGAGACGTTCAGGGCCCTGCAGTCGGCGCTCCAGAGCCAGATGGCTGACCGTCTGCCAGGCCGACCCCCAGAGCCCTCCCGGCCGTCTGGCCGCCCGCCTGGCCGACCGCCCGAAGCTCCCCGGCCATAGTCAATATCAGTTGTTGTGCAAGTATTACATGCATGCATTCCAGTTGATTACATTACATCAAATACAAACATAACTGTACATTGGTATTATTCCACAGATAATTGATATTGATTATAGATATATCTGTGGATAAATCCGAACCACTGAGAATCACTTATAGAGAAGACTGATCTTCTCTATAAGTGATTCTCAGTTGTTTGGATTTATCCACAGATACTTTTATAATGTAAAAGGGATTTTCTTCTATATAAATGCTCTTGTGAGCTTGAGTGGTTCAAAGTCTTGGACCAAAGGGTTCAAGTGCCTTTTTGGGGTTTAGATCCAGTAACACCCTGAAACGTCTGATGCATAAGATGCATAAGTCTAAGCTCCGCCCACTGTGGGACATGTTTACTATGAGTCCAGCTTTAACTTCTTACTGGATATGTGTTGCCATATATGGGATTACAACTTTTTTATTGATTCTGGTTAGTTAAGTGCCAACATAAACAACCACATGAATCCTGTTGCTCGATATCAGTTCAAACAACATCATGTTAATGCCATGTAATAACTGATGGTGTCTGTCTCGTAAAAAATTGTCGTACTTGTAGTGAAGAGCTATCAAACAACTAATTAAAATCTAGTTTCACAAAAATGGTCGTTTTCCATGGCAAATGACGGGTAGCCACAGCAAGTGTTTTACTAGGACTCGGAATAGGAATGTTCATCAATAAGAATCCTGAATGTCAGAAGGCTTATTAAACCCAAATTGTTGGCAATCTGGTGAACCGACTACATCATAGCGTAGTGTGTAATTCCCTTTCATCGATAGGCGGTGCAATAACATTCAGGCCTGAACCATCATGCACACTATTTTTGGGGCAGATAATGCAGCATGGAGTTTCCTCTTTGATTTTGCTTAGTTAGGGCTGGCTCAGGTTAGCCCGTACCAGCCCTTAGTTAAGCTGCTATAGGCTTAGACTGCCGGGGGACTTCTTAAGACACACCGAGCTCCTCTCTCACGCTCTCGTTCTACAATAATCCACGTTTTATTAATGCACATGACTAATTCAGCTTCTTTCCAGGAGTTTTTTGTGCTTTCTCCCCTAGCAGGTCTCCGTAGATCGTGGTTCCTTCTGGACCCTGGTCCTGACACCTGTCGTGGCCCTGCTGACGCCTGCTGCTGCCATCATCATCATCATTATTATTTTAGATATTAATCATATTACTGTAATCATAAACCAACATTACCCTCTCCTAAAGTATTTGTGCTCTCCCTCCCCACAGGCTTCTGTGGATGGTGGTTCTATCTGCTGGTGGTTCTATCTGCTGGTGGTTCTATGTGATGGTGGTTCTATGTGATGGTGGTTCTATCTGATGGTGGTTCTATGTGATGGTGGTTCTATCTGATAGTGGTTCTATGTGATGGTGGTTCTATCTGATGGTGGTTCTATCTGATGGTGGTTCTATGTGATGGTGGTTCTATCTGATGGTGGTTCTATGTGATGGTGGTTCTATCTGATGGTGGTTCTATGTGATGGTGGTTCTATGTGATGGTGGTTCTATGTGATGGTGGTTCTATCTGATGGTGGTTCTATCTGATGGTGGTTCTATGTGATGGTGGTTCTATGTGATGGTGGTTCTATCTGATGGTGGTTCTATCTGATGGTGGTTCTATGTGATGGTGGTTCTATGTGATAGTGGTTCTATCTGATGGTGGTTCTATGTGATGGTGGTTCTATCTGATGGTGGTTCTATGTGATGGTGGTTCTATCTGATGGTGGTTCTATGTGATGGTGGTTCTATCTGATGGTGGTTCTATGTGATGGTGGTTCTATGTGATGGTGGTTCTATGTGATGGTGGTTCTATCTGATGGTGGTTCTATCTGATGGTGGTGGTCCCTGCAGTGGTCCTGCTGTGCGTCTGGTTTACTACTCACAATTACTTGAATCATTTCTGTCATATAGTCTCATGTATTATACATTGTTCATTCTGTTCACATGGCATCATTGTAGTCTGTCCATCAGGAGACGGATCCTCCTCTGACGTTCTCACTAAGGTTTCTTCCCTTTTTTCCCTCTTGGAAAGGTTTTATTCATTTTTTGGGGAGTTTTTCCTGTGCAGATGTGGAGGTTTCTGGACAGAGGATGTTGTATGTGTACAGATTGTAAAGCCCCCTGAGGCAAATTTGTAATTTGCGATTTGGGCTATACAAAATAAAATGAATTGAATTGAAAGAAAACCATCAGTAGCTGCCGACAGTTACACAGGAGATACCTAGGCGGTAGGAGAGCTTTTTGCATTGGAAGTAGAGCAAACAGAGGCGCGACATACAACAGAGAGCTGTGCCGATGAATTCCATGTGTCAAACACAAGGGGGATGAGTGGCTGCTAGGCTAAGCTATCTACCCTGCAGCGGCACACAGTCAAGCTGTGTGTGGCGAAGGATGTCATGACAGTTGTGTAATTTGCACAACAAAAGCAGAAAGTGTTTATTTCAATGGTGGATAGTGGAAATGATAACTGTCATTATGGAGATAAGCCACGCCCCCTCCGGACGCAGATTAAGCATAGTCGGCCGAGTAAACTCACCAGAGTAGAAAATTCGGTTTGATATTGGTGTGGACGCACCATTAGTGTGTTATTGTCATTTTTTGGAAGGAGGACTGTGCAATATAAGAATTTCGTTTTAGAGTAAGTAGTTAACTGTAGACAAGACACACTGAGCGAGCGGAGTCGCCGGTCCAACTTTAGAGGCGGCAAATTGTGAAACCTGTATCATATTTTCCATGGTGAGGGATCATTTCAGGGGCCCACCGCTGTTCATCTGAACATTGCGGAACGTTGTTGATTCTCTCAAGGTTTGTGCCTTCTGAACTGTGGTCTTTACTGGCTTCTGTGTCTTTGACCACAGTGTGTTGGCACAGTGAAACAGGAATTCATCAGAATGTGAGTGACGCTGGCTTTAACCGGTGGACGTTTGGCCTTCTGTTGGCCACACCTCAAACTACAATATGACATGTGTGAACAATAACAGCTGCGTCTAGCAGCTTGCTCATCACATCCACATCATTCTAGTGCATTTATCTTCTGAAGGAATCTCAGAATTGTAGTAAAAATGGTTTATTTTCATATTCAGTGAAAAATCAAAGAAAATGTAGATGCGACTTTAGGATCTTGTGTGAAATGCTGCTGCATGTGATCAAACATGTCTCATGTGAAGTACCGATCATATTTGAACAAAACAAAACATGTAAAGAAACCAGCATTGATTTACAACAGATCTGAAAAAGCTCGTTCAATTCTGCAACTTATTGAGGGAGAAGCGGAGGAGAGTCTCGCCTACTGTGCTCATCAGTCCACTCACTCCCTCAAGAGCTTTTTGCTGACAGACTGTCACTGTATGCATGTCGAAGGTCTCTTCCCATCAGAGCTCCCGTTTCAGAGGCCTGGCACTGTTCCCCTCTAAGTTGGGCTTGGTCTCAGTCTTCTTCTTGGGCTTCTTCTTGGTGTTGACTCCATTCTGGGGCTGGTATTTGGCATCATGCTTCTCGGCAGCCTTCCCGGGGAACACCTGTCCCTCCACGGTAACATCCATGCAGCGCTCCTGGCCCACGAGGAAGTCTTTGACCTCCCAGGCCACACTGCCGTCCCGCAGCATGAAGATCACCCTGTTGGAGCCCACCACGAACCTGCAGGAGGACAGGAGGATGACACCAGGTACCGCTCAGCAACCATCCTGACTTCAGTGGGAATCTACCCATGTAAAAGTAGTAGTCATCTATTGGGGAGAACAAAGTGGGCCACATCCTGCTTTTCACGGTTACCCAAAATAAAGGGCTTTTTAGTTGTAACAATAATATGAATCTAGATCAAATCTTAGAATTTATAACACTGATGCCATAAAATGAAAGCGGTTGTATATTTATATTCGCTTTGATATTTTAAGTGGTTTATTTTGTAAACTATGTAACAATGCATTGTATTACTCAGAAATGAATGTTTTGAAGTAAAATTTCCCTCCACAATTGCATTGGAGAACAAAGTATTATCAGATAGGTACTAAACCGTAGCTACAGCCCATCCTGCTCTTTACTCTGGAGCCCCGCAGCTCTTTGCAGTCTCTTGCCAAAAGCAAGAACTGATTTCCTCTAAGGCCGGGCGGGTTATCGCTTCAAAAGTCCGTATGGTACAACAGAGTTGAGCCGAAAGCAAAACGTGCCTCTGTTTGTTTGCACGCTCCTACAATGTGGTAAATAATCGTTAGATTAGTCGACTAGTCAAAGAAATAGTCAATATATTAGTCGATTACAATAATAACCGGTAGTTGCAGCCCTAACGCACGCTCCACATGCCCCACATTTATTTTATATATATTTTACCAAAGCCTGTATCAATAAAACGACCTGGAGGTGTGAGAGACCACGTGAATCTGTTAGAAGCGGTGAAGTGGCACTCACTGCCACTTCATTCTGTGGGGTTCTGATGGGTGTCGCTTGACTCAACAAACCCCATCCTCTGATGAAGGCCTTCGGATGTAGTTACCTCCAGGAAAAGCTAATAATGAAGCATGGAAACGAGGCCCTTTGACACATTGATGGGAATGAGTCCACAACATGAGGTCAGCCAGATGTTCACTCCAGACCTCTCAGAGAACATTATTTCCTTTCCACCACCAAGCAGACGTCCCCCGTTTCAGCACAAACAGCAAGAGGGCCATAAAGTAACCACCAGTTCTGTCCTAATAGCGGTTGGAGTGATAGTTCGGAGGGTTTTAGTTGTGGTTGTACAAGTTACTTTTAGGTGGTGCAATTTAGATACCCCAAACACTTAAGTAAGTACCTCTGAATATCAAAGTTGGCGTTGAAGAGACTTCCCTGCCACAGGCCTGTGATCTCTTCTGTCTCTTTCTCGGTGGGATCTCCTGACACCGTAGCAAACACCATGAGAGTCTTTCCCTTCTTGGACATCTTGAGCAGCTCTTCCGGCTTGGAGGGGTCAACCTTGGCAAAGTCGATAGGGGGAGGAGATCTCTTGTGCTCTGGCAGGTCCCCTTCCTCAATGTCGTCATCCTCCTATGGAACAAGGAGCAGAAATAGTGTACACTGAGTCATCAGGTAAGATGGGTCAGACGTCAATCAGTTTCTGTCTTTTTTTGATCGGAGCATCACTTCTCAGTTCTTTCCGCAGTGTTTTCTCTACCACTCATGTATTGGCAGGTCTTGCCAATCTGAGCGTCTTGTCTTTAAAAAGCTAATTCATTTAAGTGTAGATAGACTACATCCAGCAGGCACAGGATTACTCCTGGACTCCACTGTGATCTCCACTGCTTTAAGAAACACACACATCTAACAGCTCCACTGAATCACCTTTTAGGAAGTTGGCTCATGAATGAGATATTGACGGGCTTTAATTTTGAAATGCACAATAGAAAGTCCTGATCATCCCTGAGTGACACCTTAAGGTGGTGTACTATCAACCAGAAGAAAAATCATTATTTAACCATTTCCTTTCAAATCTAATCTGAAATTGACCACAAATTGGCTCTGGAATTTAAATGTTTAAATGCTGCATCAGAATGTCCTGATTGTCATTGTGACACATTAAGGTTCTGTTAACCTGAAGTGAAATTATTATGAAACTGTTTTAAACTCATGAATGAGATTTTGAAGGGGTTTAATTTTGAAAAGTGTCCTGATATTCTCTGGTCTGTGTGGATTTATTCCTTGATCTGTATTTGAATAAGTGATTACACAAATGAAATTACATTTCCCTTCAATACTGTTGCAGTGATTACTATTGTGTTAGCATTAATAAACGGCATATCCTGCTTCTGTCTATTCGACTATGTTTTAATGTATTATAACACATGATTCATATGATTTACAGACGTATTGAATGAATTTGACCTGAATTCTATCACCTCCAGGCGAACTGCTCTTATTTTGAAGGCAGTGGGTGCACGTACTACCGTAATGCCTAGTAAAGATACACACACGCGTCCAGCAAGATACCGTGCGGGCTGGCTACACCGCGGTCTATGACGTCACAATGCATCCCTACGGATAGATATGCTCTCCGAAAGCGTTGCTACCGTCACCGTTACGGTTTCAGGATGCACGTTTTCCTGGTAGACAACTGGCATCGGGCTGGTGGTTGTAATACCTACGACTGTTTGCGTTGATAACGAGGAGTTCCATGTCCCTTACAATAGAGGATTCACTAGCTAGCATTACATTAGCTAACGGCTAGGATAGCCACCGGCTAATGCCTGTGGCTAAATGAACACAGCAACGTTAACGTTACCTCCCATTGTTCCAGCAGCCGGGCCATATCTGCATCGTTATAGTCTCGAATGTCCTTCTTTTTCTTTGGCTTTTCTTTGGCTGTGTCACTAGCTAATATACAAAATACATGTGTGCACAGGAGGAGCACTAGCGTTACACGTCTCCACCTGAAGTCAGACGCCATGTTTACAGATGGTGACTCGTCATTGGCTGTGGAGTATGCCGGTCACATGACGGGAGGGGCGTGTCACAGCGGCAAAACGCTACCGGCGCTGGCGACACGCACACCACGTCAATTCAAAATAAAGCCAACATTACATACATATTTCAACCCTTAATGTATGTTTCATTGATTCCCCATTATTGTGATTAAGTGTCCAGTAAATATTTAGAGAAGTTAATCATTTTAGTAATTCTTTCCTCTCTCTGTAGCCCTGATCTTGGTTAGCCTTCAAGTCAAATTGAAGATGTAATGTAATGTAAGTCTTTGAATACAGCTTATGTACATACCACCACCATCATCATCATCATCATCACCATCATCATTGTGACAGCAGTCTCACAAATGTCCCTTAAACAGGAGGAAATTGAGCTTTTAATTGGGAGTATTTTTGTGTATAGAGCTGACGTTTGCAGATTTGCTGACAATAAGAAAGATATGTAGAACACGACCAGACAGACTATTTAAGTACAAAAGGCAGTGTTTGAATGGGGGTGTGGAGCTCAGAGCTCAGCCTAGCTGACAGGACCTGTCCAGCTGTTTCCACCCAATGGCCCTGTGCCCTGTGCACATCCCACTGACGGGACAGAAGACTGGAGGCTTGGTTACCGTGCAACATACCATAGCTTCATCATTCTGCACGTGTAAGATATACTCTTAGTCTGAGAGAATGATGTTTCCTCTGTTAGGTACAGGTGTCCATTTTGGATCACAACCATTTCCTTCGTCATCTATAGTTAAATGAAGGACAATGTTGTCAATGAATGAAGCTTTCTGCTTTATTAATGTGTTAGTTTACTTTATATTTGTATATTTTGCTGATGAAATTTTATGTACTTGTACTTGAAAAATGGGTCCACGCACGCAAGGAGGTGTGAAGGGACACGCAAGGGACACGCAGGGGACACGAAAGGGACACGCAAGGGGCTCCTGCGTCTGCGTGTCCCTTGCGTCTCTCTGAAAACGCAGAAGCATAAACTAGACCTTTTGCTCTTCACCTTCAACGGTCGTTGGATACCGTCCACACCTGGTTGGACAATGACATCACAGGCACCACTATCTTCTGTTATACGAGTCACATTTCACTGATATTGAAAGAAAGTACAGCATGAGGTAAAGGAGCATTGTTGTTATCTGTGTTATTTCACATTCCCCAAATGTATACAAACGTATTGACTATTTGTAAAAAGTATTATCATGTTTTTGTGGCTCGAGGTGGGGTCGGGCCCCACTGCTGCCAAGAGTTCTGATGGCAAAATAACAATAATTGATTCACTAGAGAATTAAAAACAGTGGTTCCAACTGATACTCCCTTTACTTTGCTATATTTGTATAGATGCTACTATGATTTAACTGAATGGAGTCTAAACCCTCACGTTTTCTGAAATATCCGGAATTCCCTTTATTTTGAAAAGGAACAGCTTCCGGTGTCATTTGAGCGACTCGGCCGCAGGTCGCTTGACGTAACGGGGACGTCTCACGGCTGATTAACTAAAGTACAAGCAGCCGCTAAACTCCTCGGATCTCCTGCTTCTAAGGAACCGCATTCTTCGTCCGCGCGAGACAACGAGCCGTCCACGAGCCGGATGGGACGCGGATTCTGAGAGAACAGCAACTTGCGCCGCTCTTTCGCTTCTGTGTGACCGCGGAGGCGCGACCACACCCTCCCCGCTTCCTCATAGCGCTGCAGCGGGAGCGCGCGGCGCGACCCCGAGCCGCCGGGAATAACGGCCGCTTCTCCCGCGGAGCAGCGCCCCCCCCTCCCCCCGATGCACGGGGCTCCGCGTGCGCACACCGGAGCCTGCTAGGACATGAGCGGCGAGTCCTCTCGGAAGACATGCGGGGCTCCACGGCCAGTGGTCCCGAGTTAGGACGCGGGCACACGGACGATGCAGCTGCCGGCGTGTAACCCGGGACTCTGCCTGAAAAAGAAGCGGTTGAAAGCGGAGTGACGGGACCGCGTCCCGGTGGATTCGCCTCGGAGGAGCTCGTGAAGCGATGGTGCCGGAGGGAAACGCGCTTCTTCCCGCTGTCCCAGAGAGCCGCCCCGGTGGAGCCCCGTTCGCGAGCAGCATGAGTCCGCCAGGCCGGTCCAACTCCCTGGGAGCAAGTGGGACAAAACCTCGGTGCTGTTTCAGGCTGCGAGTGGACACGAAATGAGAGGAGAGACTGAAAAGACATTTAGGTCACTAGATCGTAGTGTGGCGTTTTCTTGGCTATGTTCACAAAAAGAAGCCGCTATTGACTTTTCTTGTTTGAACGTTGTGCACTTTGCCTGTTAAAGGGTCACTGCAGCTCGTGTCCAACCTGTGAGGGACAACGATGGTAACATTGTCTTTTGGATTACGCTGTTTAGGGCATTTAAGTAATTCGGACGACCGCATGGAATTCGTTACACTGATCGTTCTGAACTTCACTAACTAATGAGCAGCGGCGGTCGTAGTCGGGCTTTAGTGATCGTACGATTCCTACAGTAAATGCAGTTCTTTCTACATGTTTACATCTGTAATTCATGACTTTTATTCTGAAGGAGGTGGCCAGTTATTTACACGTGTTTGTAGAAAACAGGGAGGTGAGGCTGCTCTTGGAAATGTCTCCAACTGTAAGATGCCGATAAGCACACATAACTGATCCCCTCCACAAGAGCTGTTTGACCCCCGCCCACCTCCACCCCCTCCCCTCCCTATTATGGCGAGTGGTGGCTCTGGCAATTCGGCTAGCGAGGGGTCCCCCGGCGTACCCGGCGTCACGCTGCAGCAGAGGAAGCGTCTCTCCTCCACGTGTGACACCTGCAAGGGCAAAATGCAGCTGGTGGCCGACCTCCTGCTGCTGTCCAGCGAGACGCGGCCCGTCATGACGTCTGAAGGCGTAGCGGTGGCCGACACCTTCGACCAGTGCCGCGACACCGTCATCGCCAGGACCAAGGAGCTCTCCATTCTCACCCACGACATCCAGAGCCAGCTCAACATGGGCCGCTTTGTGGAGGTGGGGGACCGCCTCGTGGAGGTGGCGGACCTGGTGGTGTCTCTGACCGAGTGCTCGGCCCACGCCGCTTACCTGGCGGCCGTGGAGACCGCCGGCTCTCAGCCCTGCCTGCCGGGCCTGGTGGACCGCTACAAGGTGACCCGCTGCCGGCACGAAGTGGAGCAGAGCTGCGGCGTCCTCCGGGTCACACCCCTGCTGGACCTCACCCCCCAGCTCCTGCTTGAGCTCTCTCAGAACATCTCCACCAACCTTAAGAATCTGACTGATATCTCCTCGCTAGCCAGCGAGAAGTCCAGGGACCGCTTTGCCAAGGAGCAGTTCAAGCTGAGCGTGAAGAGCATGAGCACCAGCGGCACGGCCTTCCTGGCCTGCGTCAAGGAGGTGAAGAGCCAGCCCTGCGAGCTGACCCGCAGCCGCTGCGTCCTCTTCAGTGCGGCTCTGGTGCAGGCCGTCGGCGCCCTGGTCGGGTTCGCCACGGAGCCGCAGTTCCTCGGGAGGGCCGCGGGCATCTCCCCAGAAGGGAAGGGGGTACAGACTGCGGTGTTGGGGGGAGCCATGAGCGTGGTCTCGGCCTGCGTCCTCCTAACTCAGGGCCTCAGAGACGTTGCCCAGCACCCCGAGAGCAGCTCCAAGATGGCCGAGTACCGCGAGCGCCTGCGTAACTCTGCGTGCGCCGTGTCCGACGGCTGCACGCTGCTCACCCAGGCCCTCAGAGAGCGCTCCTCCCCCAGGGCGCTGCCGCCAGTCAACTCCCATTCTGTGAATTAGTTTAGGAAGGCTCCTGCCCGCCGTGCCAGAGGGACTCGCCCGGGTCCTCGGCCGGCTGCGTGTTGGGACGCCGAGGAGTGCCAGTAACGCCACGGGGTTCTGTGTCGCGCTGGATGTGGCTCCGACCCGGTTACTGCCGACCGCCTGCTCTCCGCGACGAACCTGAAAAGTTTACCTCAGTTTTCAGCGGCGGTGCCGGTGGATGTGGCCTGCGTTTGGTCACCTGCTCCATTACGTGTGCTTTGTGAGATTAGAGGGGGGTCGGAGCGTCTCACTGCTTTGTTGTGGTTTTCAACTTGTGAATTCTTAATTGGCAAAAAGCTGCTGTGAGTGTGTGCCATAGGTTTTACACTATTTACCAGACTTCCCATAGTATTTTAAAGTGTTTTGATCATGCATGTAATGGAGTATTTATTTCAATAATTAAAAATATTGTTTCCGAAATTGAAACCTGTTGTTTGTTTTAAAGCTCTTTTGAAAAGGCGGATAGAACAACAAGTCTCTGGCTGTCTGTGTCTCCACAGCACTGGGAGGAACTCCCCAAATACTCTCCTCTAACATTATACCCAGTATGACTGAACAAATATCACCTATTTGCTTTCAAAATGATGCCTGCTAGGAATTCATTAATGAATGATTTGGACGGAGCAAAGTGTTCACTCACTGCTGATAATGAAGTGAATGCTGTTTATGGAGCTACTTCCCAACTCGGCGATGACAGTCGTGATGATACCGATGGCCATGTGCTTTTCACATGGAGCTCAGTGTTGTGAACAAGTCACACTGTGAGCAGCAGACAATAACTTTAGGATGTTCTGTACAACCACAACAGGTTGACATACATTAGTGTGTGTGTGTGTGTGTGTAACACGTTACACCTGGACCAGGCAAAACGATCTGCAAGGCTGATTTAAGATGAAGCTTGTGTCATGTACTTTGTTGTGCTGTGTCGAGGTACTGTGTGTGTGTGTCGAATGGGGAGGGAGCAGGTTGGTACATCCTCCAGTGATACCCATGTACTTCAAGAAAGTGGCGATACTACCCTCTAAAATACTGCAAGTACACAAAAGAACGTTGAACAACACCAAACAAGAATCCGTGGGCGAATGAGCTGTTTGAGAAATCTTTCAACGGTGCAACCCAATTGCTCGGCTCTGCTGCTCGTCACATAAAGGCATGTTCCTTACAGATGTGGCACCATTTAAAAGGGACTTTTGGATTGTTGACATGAAGTAGTGTGAGTCCTTGTAACAGGAGCAGCCTTTTCTGTGGCATGATGTGAAGCTTTGAATCGTTGAATCCTGCCTGAGGTAGAGCCTGGACTGCTGGCCCGCCACAGGAAACCTGTGGCCTTTGCTATCAGGAGTGGCTTCCTTCACACAACACAATGCTCCAGTCATAATTTCAGGTTTCGCCCATTTCCTGCTGCCGGAGGGAAACACTTGCCTATCCTTTCCCTCGGGGAGCTCCATCCATGAAGCGCTGAAGACACTGGGCTTTGAGGAGAAGGAAACTTTGGTGTGAATGAGAAGGCGCACACACACACACACACACACACATGCTGACGATATCAACTTCTTTCTTGTTTTGAGCAACTTATTAACTTTGGGTATTTGAATGTTGTACTTCTTAGCAGGTGCGCTGCAGCATGCGGACAGGAGCAACCTGATCCTGGATGCATAATTGACTTAGATTAAATGGCAGTGCTGTATTTCACCGACGCAGGGAACTTTACACGGAAGCGTCTCAGGAAGCAACGCAATTATGTAAAGTGTTTCTTTTACTTTAATTGTATCCATAATAAAGGGAAGACCAGTTCTTTCAGATGAACGGAGGACGGGTCTTTGTTCGTCCGATGTGCGTTGACCCCTGAGCGCGCTGCAGTCAGCTAAACGGACAGACGGCGATGCAGAGAGCCTCTTGTATGAAGTGAAACAAAGTGTACTGGGAAGGAAGGAGGACCTGCTCGGCCCCCTTCTCACACTAGGGGGAAGCAGCCGGTGGCTGAAGGAGTCCTGCTTCCCACCACGTTCACCGTAGTGATGGCAAGTTCGGCTCATTTTACTGACTCGGTTCTTTCAATCTCGTTCAGTAAAGTGAACAAATCTTTTTTCGAGTCATTCGTTCATTTCACCGGGGGAGGGGGGGTGTTTCCAACATTTTATAGGCCAGTTCCCTGACCTAAATACGTATCATGTTCTCATGGAGGTTAGTGCATGTAAACCAGCAGATACTAATTTAAAAGAAACTCCTGCATTCAAATAATTATGACAGTTTGGATGATTTGAAATGGTCATTTATTATCAAAGTAGCATTTGATTATCATGGCAAACACACTGCACTAAACTGTAATGGTGCGTTCACACCAAAAGCGAAGCGAATCTTCGCCCCTCGCGCAGTATTTCGCTTCATTGGCGCGTGGAAGGGGGCGTGGCTTGTCTCTGTTAGGCGTCTCCGTAAAGAGTTATAATCATTTACGCTATCCACCACGGCAATAAATAACCACAATTTATGCTTTTTATTTGTTGTGTGTTGTGTGAAGTCTTTGGTAACTGTTTCCTCCACTAAACCAATGCAAGTCACGTGAAAAACGATCCGAAGGCTCGTACCCGAAAACCCAGTCAGGAAATGAACGAAGCATTTCTGTGTCCTTGACTCTGTGCAAGTCACCGAAGAAAATTAACGAGTCTCTCTTTGAGAGGACTTCACTAGTTCCCCGCATCCAGAGGACCAGTGGCGGCTGGCCAATGGAGTGCAATGGGGCCTCGCCCCACCTGGAGCGCCCCAAAAAAATGCCACACCCATGTCCTTCACGTGTGTTTTAGTTGCGCCAGGATCTCAAGATGAAGCCGGATGAAACACTTTAGCTGACATTCAGTTTAACCAATCAGCGTCCTTAAATAGACTCCGGGACATCCTGCCTTTAGTAAGAAGACCATTGGGAGATTTGACACTAAGTAAAATTCCTCTTCAAATAATCATAGATAAACCTGTTTGATCACAGGATTACATGATTTGATACTGAATTTCCTGTGAAAGACAAACTATTTTCTGTGTGGCAAAAAATGTTTTGACCTAAGAATTAGTATTGCGTTTTTAATACTTTTACAGTTGCATTCAATCATTCTGGGATGTTTGCGGAAATTGATTTGATAGCCCTACCTAGGACATCCTTTCTCCTCTGCTCTCCTTCTTAATGAGTTCATTTAGTCTCTTCCTGTCGAGATGCTGCTGCTCCAGCAGACTACTGCATTAAAGATGGCTGATGCTCAGGGGTGGACATCGAAAGACCTCAGTCTCCTAAGCATTTGTCTTCACTTTGTAATAAGAGTACAGTCACATATAAGTCAGTAATTATTCATTTGACTATATCAGCTACCTCGGTGTGTCAGGGAGGAACAAACAGTGATACCGGCATGGGCACAGGTGATGGGCCAGGAAGGTAGTTCAGGGGCTGGAGTCCATCCCAGCCAACTTCAGGCGATAGACAGGGATCACCCTGGACTGGTCGCCAGCCAATCGCAGGGCTACACAGAGACACACAACCATTCACACTCACATTCCCCAGAGCATGTGTTTGGCCTGTGGGAGGGAACCCACGCAGACACAGGGAGAACATGCAGACTCCACACAGAAAGGCCACTGGGCGGCGTGGAACCAGGACCTTCTTGCTGTGAGGCGACGGTGCTGACCGCCACGCCATATGGGCATATATAATGCACTTTTGGGTGACGTCCACTGCAAACCAACCCACTTGCAGAAACGCACAATGAGCTGCGTGAACACTGATATTCATTATTCAAAGCAGAACATCTTAAAACATGGAGGAGCTCTCAAACTCAGTGGAGGCCTTCCATCCGACCTGCTGGTGGACAGTGATGGTGGGTGATACTCAGCTGTTATTGCAGGTGAGGAAACTAACCCGTTGCTCCCCAGCCTGCTCTCTTTTACTGAAAACAGCCTCACACACCACAATGTGGAAACATGGCTGTCTGTCAAGTCCATTTCTAGTCCTTCTTTGGCTCCGTCACAGGGGAGGACAGACTACCAAAGCCTTTTTGAGACCCTCATTTGTTATGGTTCTGCCAGCCTTGACGCGTTGACTCTGACCTCTGAGCCACAACGGTTACATCAGTGGTTGCCAAACTGGGGGGCGCTCCCCCTAGGTGGGGCCCAGTGAAACTACAGCGGGGGACCAACTTTATCACCAGCCTACACACACAGGCATACAGACGCACTCATACACACACACACACACACACCGGTAAAACAATATAACATGTAGCAGACGTACATTTTTAAGCCGCCATTGAGCTGCAGACAAACTGATTTCATTTTCTTAACGCAAATAACGCAAAAGTTATTTTTATTTGGTGTTTATTTCACGCATTAAAAGTGTTAACTCAAAAAAACACATTCCGTCACACCGTAGAAAAACTGTCCTAATTAGCTCACCTCAGTTGCACCACGCCAAGTTGGCGCCGACGATGGCTGCCACGGTGCTTCGGTGCGCTTCGCTTTTTGTTGTTAATTATGTTTCCTGTTGCGATCCCCGGAGCTCTTTCACCAGAGATGAGCTCCGAGGAACAACTCCAGCGAAGTTACTTTTCTCCTGTGGAATTACTGGACATTCTAGTCACCATTACGTCTTTCGTCACGCGGTGAGACGGCGTAGGACAGGAAAACGGGCCGGCTCGTCAGTGAGACGCACTCCGCTGCCGGCCATCTTTCTCTCCAACGTGCTTCACTGTGCAACAAACTGGACGAAATTCAGCTGCTGGTGAGGAGAGACAGAGACTCCGTTTTGTGCTTCGCGGAGACGTGGCTCTGCTCTGTCTCCGGACGGAGACCAGTCCGTCAAGCTCCTGAAGTTTGCGGATGACACCACCCTCGTTGGACTGATCTCTGGTGGGGACGAGTCCGCCTGCAGGTGGAAGTCTGACCATCTGGTGTCGTGGTGCAGTCAGACCTTTAACCTGCCAAAGAGGATGATGCTGCACTACAGTTCAATCGACTCGGAGTATGTTCACCTTGAGTTAAGCGCGTGCATGACGATTATAAAAAGCCATCATCAATGGAGCCCCGATAGCACGAGTCACCACGAGTCACCATGACAACAGTAAATAAAAGAGCTATTTCATGCGATGGAGTTGGAGGTCCTTCTGCAGGCCCACGGCGAGCATGAGCACGTATTTCACAGCTGCAGCAGCGAAGGAGAGAGAGACTGCGTGGGGAAGAATCGCTGCCCGAGTCAACGCGTAAGTTTGAATGTACTGTTCCATTGACATAACATTTAACCGTAAGATCATCACAGTCTATAGTTATGAATATAAGTAGCAATGAAATCGGATTTTCATTTTAGGTGCAATCCAACAGGGGAAAAAGGACCTGGATATATTGCTATGATTGCACCTTTAATTCATTTTCTTTAATTGAGTCAATTAAAAGTCAATTAAGTTTGGAGTTTGACATGTAGACTGAAGTGATGAGCATAGTTAATGGATAACTAGCACATTCTTGTCCTTGAACAGAACATGGTTGGGCATCACCAACCCACAGCACAGCTTCAAACAGTGAGATTTTCGGTCAATACCATGTTAAATGTATGTGGAACTGTAGGAATTAAATGTCGTCCATATGTTTCCTAGTTACCAGTAAAGCGGCAGCGTTCTAACAGAAATTCCTCTGGAAATGATAAAACGTCTAATCTGGCTCGGAAGACTCTCGCGATCGAGGCTTCTACGTCAATTGGATTTGGTAGAAAAGGGCAATCCATGTCTACCAGCTTTCTTCCGTCTGTTACCGTGGTGATTGACTCAGAGTTTCACTTACCTCTCTATCTGGAACGGATAACTCAGAGTTTCCCTGATCTCAGGGTTTACCTACTCTGAATCTTTACATAACCCGCTTTCTGGAACACCCCCTGCCGTTCAGATGATGGAGACCTTGCGATATTCAGAGGCAATGCTAAACAACAGGGACACATGTCATATAGGGTGGAGGGGGGCCCACCCCTGTTATAATGATGGGAAACACTGAACTGGCAGCGGTCGGTTCTCAAAACATTTGCCATACACCGTAAACAATTGTACTGCTACTGTAATTTATTTGCATAGCATTTCTCAACCTGATTACAATATGTTCCTCTATGACATATATGTCAACTCCGGCCCGCCTGGGCATCCAGTGTGGCCCGCCGGATGACTATTGTGAGAATTCCAGAAAGGTCCCCACACATGCGCGTTCGCTTCTGACAGACGAGAGGCTCCTTCTCTTCCCCGTCAGCCGGCCGTATCGCTTTTAAATGGTCTGGCCCACTTTTGACCAAGGTGGGCAGTATCCGGCCCAAATCCGAAATCAGTTTGACACCCCGGCTCTACCATAACTCTACGTTTTCCTTAAATTCCCCAGAAATCAAAGTAAGACTCATTCTGAATACTGGAAAGTTGTGGAAGTGAAGCAGGATGGCCGCGCGTGGCCCCACAGAATGGCCCCAGCGATGATGGGTAGGGTTGCCATCCGTCCCTTCAAATACGGAATTGAGAAAAAAACAACGCAATAATAATAACAACAGGTTTTGTCCCGTATTTCCCGAGCTGTCATCAATGCAGCATCCTATTCAGCCCCGTACTGGGTACTACTGCCATTGTTGGTTTGATTGGTTTATTTCAGTCAGAGGAGGGCGGGACTCTTGACGGAGTGTCGATTTGAGAGAACGGCAGAGGCAGCTCCTGAGCGCATCTCCCCTGTCCGTAACGTCCGCGCCGCCATCTCCCGTCGGCCGTGTCGTCCGCCCCCCGACCCCTGTCGGCCGCAACATCCGGCACCCCCCCCCCGTAGTGTCCCTTATTTTTCTGTACTAAAGGTGGGGTAGATCTCAAAGAGTGCAGAGGAAGTTGCTGGACATCCTCTTGCAAGCTCGCGAGCCGTGAAACATCTTCTGCTGTAGAAGCGCCAAAGACCAACAGAAGGAGCTGGGCCCGTATATAAATCGCGTCGTTGTAGAAAAAGTAATCCCATTCCAATTGGAGGGAAGGTCCAGCCAGAGACGAAGCCCGGAGGGGCCCCAGCTGTCCAGTGGAACGAAGTCCAGGAGAGATGGGACGGATGCGGCTAATGCTGATCTCCCTTGCGGAACAATGCGTAGGGCAAAGTTTAGGTGGCCCAAAGGGAAAGAAGTTGGCGTTCGATATAGCGTGTGGCAAGGAATCAGGAATCAGGAAACATTCATTGCCAAAATATGTCAAACATACAAGGAATTGTCTTGGCGGTTGGTGCGCGACAGCAGACAGTGTAACAATAGACAACAAGACAGCAGTGCACAAGTAATAAAATAAAGTAAACTGAAATGCTAATGCTATGGGTTAGTAGAATAAGGCTATGGGTTAGTATAAAACAAGGGAATAAAGTTGAAGTAAAAAAATATTAAGAATATAAAAAATATTTAAAAAATATATATATTAAAAAATAAAGTGCACTAGCGAACAAGTGTCAAAGTGACAGAGTGACGACAAAGTGACGAGTGAAAGATGACAGTAAAGTATGAAGAAAGTGACCGGTGGGATGTCAGAGTCAGTCAGTGGGGGACCGGCTCTGCTGATGAGCCCGACTGCCGACGGGAAGAAACTGTTGGTGTGGCGGGAGGTCTTAGTCCTGATGGACCTCAGCCTCCTGCCAGATGGAAGGGGCACAAACAGGTTTTGTCCGGGGTGAGAGGGGTCGGCTACCATCTTTTTAGCTGCTTCAGAGACCTGGAAGCGAACAAGTCCTGCAGGGACGGCAGATTGCAGCCGATCAGCCTCTCTGCAGAGCGGAGGACACGCTGCAGCCCGCCCTTGTCAAAGGGACATCACAGATGTCTATGCAGCAGGTTCAAGTTAAACATTTCATTTATTTCTACAGCACTGTTGTTTCAGATAAGAGGCTTAAAATAACCTTGATTTTAAACTTGTGATCAATGTATGCAGTTTGTGCTGTGAGTTAGGTCACGTTAACGCTTGTGTCACCAGCTGCATGCTGCAGGGGAAGCTGAATAAATGCTTTGAGCATGGATCTGCATTCTTATTTCTAAACTCCTTTCAAATAGACACGAATAAAAAGATAAACACAAGTGTAAAGTATGCTAATGATGCTAAAAAACAACTTTTCAACATTATTCATAGACATTTCTCTCAAATGACACTGGCCATATTTGCAGCAATAGATCACCTTGTTGCCCGTCTCCCTTCATGTATGGACCAAACCTCGGCTAAAACAAGTGAAGAGGAGAAGATAATAATCAGTAGAGAGAAAAGACGTTGCAGAAGGAACTTGGCTAATTAAATCCTAGCACACCGTACAGGAATATGATGTGACGCGTGTAGAAATAAATCACTCACGGTAGTTATTTAGTCTCGGGGTGAAATTGGGAGCAATGCGGTTCTTAAAAAAACTAAATCAGTGAACGCCACATGGCTGCTTAGTTCAGTTTAACTTAACGTCCGTATGTTGAAGGTGCCGACATACTATTAACACCATAGTGTTCAGGAAACATTAGCCGAGCAACGCTTCACGTTAACGCAACACGATCTTACAGTTGTCGAGCTGCTCAGCAACATCCCACCCGGTGGAAGCCACGAGCGCTGCCAGCAGCTTCCTGTACTCAGGGCGCCTCCAGAAGAAGGCCAGCATCTACGAGGACATGGGTCACCCTTTGTTCCACTGCCACAGGCTGAGGAACAGCAGCTTTCCTCCCAGCTCCACTGTGGGGGGACAAAGACACACAGAAACGGACACGTCTCTTTGAACCAAGCACCCATTTCACTTTTTAAGCCATTGATTTCTTTTGTTTTGTGTCTATCTTTTGTCTAGTTTAGATTGAATGTCTTGTCTTAATGTCCTTATACATTATTTTAATTTCGTTGTATTTTATTACAATGACAATAAACATGCTTACGTGACCTCAGCTTACCTTGTTGTGTCAATAGAAGATGATTGAATGATACATATATAAAGCATGTCAGGATTATAGCAGTTAAATTGGATGTAGCCGACATTCAGTATAAAATCAATAAGTATGATTGATACTGTGTCTGACCACAGTGAGGTGCTACACAAACTGATTGGCAGAACGTTTAATCTTCCATTGGATAATCTTCAATAAAATTGGTTTATAGAAAGAAAAATGATCTGTCCACGGGGGTGAGACAATATCTGTTTTCATGTTAGGAAAACTCTGCCTAATCGTACTTATGGAAAGTGTTCCTGAAGGACTCAACGTGTCTGAGAGAAAGTCCTCAATTGAAGTAAACCACCCTGGACTTGAGACTGGGAGAGAAGAGATGTGGGACTCTGTGACTCTGTGATAAGGTGAGGACGTGGGAGTCAGGATAAGGACGGCTTGAGGACATCTGGTGGACCAAAGGAGAACTTTAGTACTGCTTTATGAAAGCTGTGGAGAAATTGGATTGCGGCCGGAAGAAGGACAGAAAGACAAAGGAAATAATCTTTGGGCCTTGGTCTGATGCAAGTTAGTCTTCTGGGGGTGTATTATTCAAATTATTATTATTTAAAATATAGGCCCAAATCTGCCCAGCCATTGAGGATATGCTGAAGTGAAGCAGTGTCAGTCGGGGCCAGAGGGTTTCCTGCTCTCAGGATGTTTACTGAGGATGTTTTCTACCCTCTTTTCCCTCGGAGGTGTGGTCCGTTTCCTTCACACGCTGCACGAGGACAAGTGCTACATGTGGAAGAACCACAAAGTTTCGGTTGATTTTGAAAACAGATCAGGACATTTGACAGATTTATAACTGTTGAGGAATTAATCATGTGGACTATGAATAGTTTAATAATCATTAGGTATTAAGTATAGAAACCTTTTGTAAGATCATGGAATCCGGAGATGTGTTGTTAAACTGAATAGTTTTGAGTCTTTTGACACTTTTTGTTGTTGTACTTTATGGTGACTTGACAGAAATAGTTACTGTGCGTTCTTTACAAAAAGAGGAGCCGCACTCACACACATGAGCCACTAGAGGGAGACGCAGGAACCCTGGTCCACTAGGAGACATCATGAGCTGCTCCCCATTGTTACCACAGCCACTGATCAAGAAATAACATAAATATGATTTACACAGGGGTTTCTTCATACGTCATGCATAGCCTGATTTATAATTCATAAAACATGCCATATGTATTCACTGACTTATGGAGTAATGCAAGGCGATATCTAAAATATCTTTTACTTTAATATGTTGACAAATTGAAAGAAGAATTTGACTTGGCCAGAAGACCACAATTCTGTTCTCAGAATTGTATGTAATATTAAATGATATTGGAAAACGCACTTTGCACCAACTATAAAAACTATGTGAGTTCTGTGAGGGGTTTGGGTGGAGATGGTGGAGATAGGACTCAAACGCTGATTTTCAAACAAAAAAGGACTTTAATAGTCACCAGATCCAAAAATCAACTCAAAAATGCCAAGGGCAAAAACGCAGACAGGGACCAGGGACAAGACACTACACCCCACGATCAACAGTTACCTCCAACATGACGCGACGAGAGACACGAGACACACGTGGCTTAAATACACAGGGACGGTGCAGGTCCGAGGACGGGATGAAAGGACAGGGCAGGAAGTGAAGTTGACCCGGGGACACAAGAGGCAGGAAACTACAAAACAAAACAGGACGTGAACCCAAAGCGTGACAAGAGCAGGTAGTTCTGTTTGCTGTTACACCCCCCCCCCCCCCCTCGCTGTGGGCTCAGAGAAGCTTCTGGGAGGATGAAACCAGTGAAGGCCGCAGCTCCCGTCATAATCGAACTCCGTTCTCCCACAATGCTTTGAATATTCGCTACTCAGCGGGCAAGTCAAACAGCGCTCATCCAGACTGAAAACACACCCACACATGTACTCATGACAAATGTGTGTTCATGCGTCCCACAGTGAAGGCATTCATCCCCCACACACACACACAGGCGTGTAGGTGTGAGGTCATGCCCGGCTCAGTACGCGTGTTTTCCTCTCTAGCGCTGCCTCGGATGAAAAGAGCAGTGGTTCGGGGAGCTGTGCCTCGGAGGAGGGGGAAAAGGAGGGAGGAGGACCACGAAAGAGTCACAGGCACACTGCCCCAGATGGGTCCATGTGAGGAAGCCACGCTCTGCGTGATGCATCAGTGTGTGAGCTGAAGTTCAGCGTGGAGCGAATCCATCCTTTGAATTCTCTCTTTACATTTCCAGTAGACGGCCTGAAAGTCAACATGATCGACTACGGTGAGTTGGACTTCCACTTTTTAACAGGGACGACTGTAAGCGTCTTTAACTATTGTAAATGTGCGTCTTTCATTTCATTAGGACCCAAGTAGGGCTGTTAGACAGGAAAGTAAGAGACCTGTCTAAGTATGGTGGAACTATCAATGCAAGTTCAATTAGACATTTCTTGGCCTGAGGGCTGTATGACCCTAGTAAGTGTGTGTGTGTGTGTGTGTGTGTGTGTGTGTGCGTGTAGATTTTGCACACCAGTGGTCCTTCATGAAAACACAAATTACATCACATTGTGTTTGTCATTACAAGGCGATCTTTATGGCACAAATAACTGCGTGAAGCCAGCAGTGGATAGGAAGACTCTCACCAAAGACAAACAGGCCCACCTGACATACAGCTCTACGAATATAAAACATATAATCTGCCCTACAGATGGAGATCATCCGTATCAAGAACTAAGCCGGTAGATGGTCTCAGTAATGCGCATTGTGTGGTGGATTATTTATAGCATGGCTCCTCTTGGCCTGCTCCTTCCCAAAGGCTGGAAACCAGATTCCCTGTGAAAACTCGAAACAACACTGTCGTTGTGCGGGCTGAGCGACCGCCCCACCCCTGCTTTCTCTCAATCAGGGTCTGTTCCAGCAGGCCCTGAGTTGCTGCCTTGCTAATAATAAAGGCAGTCAGTGTTTCTGTGACGACGTGTACACACACACACACACACACACACACACACACACACACACACACACACATATATAATTAAGCAAACACATCAATCCTAAAACCTCCTTTCAATGTGACCTATTGAGGTGACCCAGACTTCTCTCTCCCCCACAAAGTTTTCCAATGTTCCAATCCCCCCATTCTGGGAGATATTTACGCGTTCCCGAGTGAGCTGGAGATTAAATCTAGCCCTCTAGCAAGAGTAGCGTGATACCCTCATAGTTTGAGCACAGTAGTTTGTATTTCCAAGACAATAATTCTTGTCACACAGACCATTCCATTCCAATAAGGTAAAACAAGGTAAAAGGTAAAGCCCCAAAATCTCCTCCTCTATCTTACTGTTGAAGAAATAAATCAATATAACACATTCCACCTCGACAATACTCTACAACAGGGGTGCTCAATACGTCGATCGCAATCGACCAGTCAATCTCAAAGGCAGTACCAGTCGATCGCGTGCCATCGATAAAAAAAGGACGTCACGCATGCGTGGTCTACCGCGGGAGATGACCAAAACCAATGCTAATGCTAATTAGCAATTCTTGCTTACTAACGGACGCATTTAATTTCATTCCAAAGTAAAACAGGCTGACTCCAGTAAGGTAATGACCAAGAATGTGCGGGATGCCTGTGACAGATTCCTCCTTCTGACAGATGAGAGGCTCGTTGTTTTCTTAATATCGACTCGTTATGCGCTATTGGAGCGCATTACCGCTACTATTTACCGGTCGGCCCCCCCCCTGTCAGCCCCGGCACGGAGGGGGGTTGATTGCCATGACCTGGTTAGTATAAAAGTAGCTCACAAGCTGGAAAAGTGTGGGCATCCCTGCACTACAGTAACTGGCGACGAGGATAAAACTGTACGTTTCTCGTGGGGAAGGACACGCGGGGTGTCAGTACTAGTGAGTACGATGGCCCGGTTTGGGAGAATTGACGAGTTCAAAACGAAAAATGAACAATGGTGAGCTTACAGTGGATGGATGGAACAATTCTTCGTAGTTATAGCATAGCCGAAGATAAGCTAGTAGCCACACTCCTCAGAGTAATGGGTGCGGCTACATATGGGTTTTGAGAAATCTGGTGCAACCCGGAAAGCCAAAAGATAAGACATGCCATCAAGCCCTTATTAGTAGCTGAAAGGTTTCGCTTTACCTGGTGCATCCAAAAAACTAACCATTGGCAGTACGCAGCAGTTGAAACAATGCGCAGCCAAATGTGAGTTCGGCACCAACTTGGATTCATCACTATGAGATTGTTTTGTCGGTAGAATAAGGAATGACGCCTGTCAGAGGAGACTACTTTCAGAAAATAATCTTACTTTTGCAAAGGCTTTTGAGTTCGCTCTCAACATGGAGACGGCGGACGGAGACGCACGGCCGTTAAGAGGAATGGAGAATGAAAGCGTCGGGGCGGCAAGCGTTAACAAGGTTAGGCCCCAGCGGGCAAGACACTGTTACAGGTGCAACGGAAAAAATCACGTGCCTAATGAGTGCCGTTTTGGGCATATTAAGAAGGCATGTCGGCCTACGGAACACACACAAAATATGTGGAATCTGAAGACGACACGGAATTGGGGGTGTTCACAATTTTGACTGTCACAAGTGAAGATGCCAGGTCCTGGATGTAAGCTGGACCCCATCCATTCACGGCATGCTACGTGAGCACCAATGTTTAGAACCTGCAATGTTTTAGAGACCTGCCAGGAGGGAGTTACAGTAGTCCAGGAGGGAGATGACAAGATCCTGAATCAGTACCTGAGCAGCCTTCTGAGTGAGAAGGACGTGTTCTACTGATGTTGTAGAGCGTGTATCTACAGGATCGTGTTGTCGCAGTGATGTTGGAGTCAGGGAGAGTCGGCTGTCGATTGTGACGCAGAGGTTCCTGCAGTCAAAGTGGGCGTTAACACGGAGTTGCCAAAGTTGACAGTCAGGTCCTGAGTCGGAGAATCCTTTCCGGGAAAGAGAAGTAGTTCCGTCTTGTCGGGGTTGATTTTCAGATGGTGGGCGGATCCACTGAGAGATGTCAGTCAGACAGGCAGAGATCCGAGTGAGGGAAGGAGAGAATTAGTTGGGTGTCATCAGCACAGCTGTGGTAGGAGAAGCCATGCGAGCGAATGACAGCGCAGAGAGAGTTGGTGTACATCCTTTACGGAGTCTCACATTTCCACTTTTATAGCCAGATACCGGCATTATTAAAACGAAGAATGTTTACGAGAGAACGTATCAGATTGAAGAACTTTTGTGTGAAGAAATGCGTAAATATGAGCACTTGTACAAGCCGTCATTGGCGGACTATAAGGACGCCGGATGGCCTCTGATTCATGGAGGGAGATCTCCACAAACGACAAACGACAACAAAGTTGTGGAGGAAAATACGGGACAAATGTGTCCTTGATGAAAAGCAGCAGTGTGGATGCACGGGGCAATAAAGTCTATGATCAATAAATAAACCCACCAACGACTTCCACACACAAAGACGTGACTCTCTAGGTCGTCTTCAACAAAACACGTTACTCCACCTGTTGTTCTGGAGGTGAATCGCTCTGCAACACACGCAAGACTTTACAACCAGGAAGTGAAACCAGTGCGTCGACACGACGTAAAGACGCAGACGCAGAAACATGCGCCGGCCTTTAGTGTCAGCCCACCATGCCCGAGCCTCCCACTGACTGATCGGTGCAGTTATCCAACACACCATGCCAGACGGAAAAGAACACTGTCTCCAGCGGAGAAAAATTATTCTCAAATAGAGAAAGAAGCTCTTGGAGTGGATTTTTTGGACAAATTCGCATATCTTATTTTATAACTTGTTGGAATATTTTCGGGTTGGTGCACAATTTAGCCAAGACTTTGAACGGTGTGGACCCTTAACCCTGCCCCCCATGACCCTCATATATGGGTCTCATATTTCCATTGTTCCTTCCTTTTCTCTCCCATTTCACCAACACACATTGTTAACTGGCTGCCTCACCATCTCTCTGAAGGAGGCAAGTCAACCTCCAGCCTCAATCCATTTAAGTTTAACAACTATATTGCAGGGTACGCTTGCGCACGTTGGCGGCTGCTCCTCTTGACACTTTCTTTGTGCTTGTGTGATTTATATGGCAGCTGAGGCGTCTGCGCAAGGCGCTGCAGGAAAATTCGAACAGTTTTTTTCCCCGCTATGGTCATTTGAAAACTCTTGAGGTGTGTCTTCTTGGGTGCATTTGAATGTCATTGGCTTCTCCTTCAAAGTGTCCCCTCCTGGATTGTCCCCTTCACATCGAGGTGTGAAGCTGCAGCTGTAACCTGAGACCTCTCTGTCCTATCTGTCCCTCACATTCCAATGCATTCAATGTAGAGACAGTTGGCTTTATGCCTCAATGAGTGAATATAACAAAGCATGCATAGTTTGTCTTCATCTTATAACTAGTACACTTTAATTACAACCAGGGCTGTAGTGGAGGGTAAACGCACGTAAACGCCGTTTACGCACCTCTAGAATTTGGAAATAGCGTTTACGCACCTATAAATAGCGTTTACGCACCTCTAAGTGGCGTTGACGCACCTCAAAGTTCCCTGCGCCTTGTATTCTTCCGTTGGAATAATCCGAAATAAACTTGGTGTCATTTTAAAACAGCTAAGACTACGTTTCATATTGTTGAACATATAAACGCCGTAGTCTGAATCCTTCATCTGCGCTGTATTACGGTCTGTGAGCATCCAATAAGTGCCTTGCGGCTGCAGCAGCGACCAATCAGGATCCAGGAGGTGTGTAAACACACGTTGTGGATCAGCCCAGTGGTCCCCCACCTTTCTTACCTCACGGACCGGTTTCATGTCAGACAATATTTCGCGGACCGGTCGGGAAGGTCCGACGGGGGGGGGGGGTAGTAGTCGCGCGCTCTGTGTTTGCTGGTCGTGCACGGTAAAAGAAAAACGCCTGGTGACGTGTAGATTAGAAAACAAGTCAGTTCTCAATGTAAAAAAATCATGCTGTATAGGCTATTTATGATGACATAGGTAGTACATGAGTGTTCCTTTAACTCATGTTGTCAGTGTAATTGACAGGCTGCTTAACTGGTTAACTCTTAAATTCAACATATTTTTTCAGGCAGTGAGAGGACAGGCAATGATGCAGAGAGCACAGGGAGAGAAACACCAGGCCCAATAGAGAGAGGAGAAGCACAGAGGAGCCATGGCTCATGGTTCATGGCTCCTCTGTGCAAGGCAGGACCTGACGTGGAGGACAAGGAGGCCCTCTGGGCACTACTGTGAAAAGGAGACTCCGTATGTAGATAGTTCTTAATCTGCAATTGTGTTGTTGTGTTGTGTTGACATACTTTTCTTTACTGTTTTCTTAAATTTAATAAACTACAAACTACTAACACATGTATTCATTGTCATTGATTGTATATGAATTTTACTGATAACATAATGCAATATAGCCCGGACAGCCTTACAGAGTCGCAACGCTTTGTGTTGCGTTGCTTCGCATCGCGTCGAGGTCTGTATGATCACAAATTCAGAGTTTACCCACCTCTGATTTTACCACTACAGCACTGATTACAACACATCATAAATGATCACCGTTCGTCACACTTCATCATAAGATCTAAGACAGTTCATGTGGTCCAATTCTCAAGACACTTTCCTCAATCGGCTGTCTTGTCTAATCTACTACCTGACTGGCGAAAAAGCTCTCCAAAAACCCTCTTTGGGGAGAAAATTGGGAGAAATCCATAAAGGACGACAACTGGCATCCATCCCCAGGTTGTAACATCACATTGTGACAGAATGTTAATGTGTACAGTGTTTATATGATTAACATGACTATAAATTACGTTTGATTTATATTGCATTCACTTCATCTAACATGCTTTTGTACTATCTAACATCACACAAACTACAATTCTAACACTAAACATTATTACACGTATTATAATTTCACAGCCTCCATTAGCTCACCAGCTGCTCTTATTGTGTTAATCAACACATTTGCTTTAGTCATTGTGTGTGATTCTCTCAATACGTCTTAGCCTGATTTAAGCCAAAGCCACGAGGACTATGGAAACCTTTGCCTTTTTTTAAAACAAGGAAATCGCCAATATCGCCAATTGCCTCAGCTATTTCTCAGAACACTTACACAGGCGGAAGTAGTCACACCGTCCTAAGTGAGTTTTTCTAATTGCTCTGCAGAGCGTCCCCATCCATTAGGCTTCGGGCCAGCTGGGAGGAGTGTGATGGTTCCGGAGCTCCCACTGCACACACATACTCCCACTCCGACGGCCATACCTCAGAGAAACTCCCACCAGAGCAGGAGAGCCAGCACAGCGGCTGCTAGGAGGATGGAAAGGAGACGCACAGACCTGGAGGAAAGCAACAACCACCCAACCAGCAGCCACAACCCCCGCTCCAAGAAACTGGCCATGATATCCAGGTACCAGCACCGATCAAAGGCTAATAAACAGGGCTGCATATCAACACTTCAGTTAGGCTATCCTTTTTATTGGTAGACATAGTATGTACCTTTCTTCACAGGCTTGTGTCAAACTCTACCATGGAAATTGATTCTTTTATCTCATTATTCCAAAGGGGGGCAATTTGTGGGAATTATAGATTGATCGGGAACAAAAACACATTTACATACAATGACTTTACTTCAAGCAGGGTTTGGTACACGGGTAATCAGACAAGGCAGAAAGAGGAATCCGAAACAGTCACGGGTGGGAAAAAATGGGTCAAAACATAGCAAGGCACACGGGGGTCACTAGTAAGGAGTAGACACAGACTCATAGGTGAAAACAATGAGGGCGGGGCTTGCCATCATACAGGAGGGCAGCACACAGGAAGGGAGGTGTATGAAACAAGAGACAAGGTGAAGGACAGAAAACACAACAGAAACAGACAGTGACCACAACATCATCTGTCCTCGGACCCTCACATAGGAACATAACCCCCCCTTCAAAACACGTTTTCATGTCAACTGAGCTTGTTACTTTCACTGACTCTGTCCAGGTCCTTGATCCTGTGTCATTCTAAAACCAATGATGACTGTCCAGACGGGAGGCGTGCTGTATCGGATGGGTGCAAGAGATGGGGCCCAGGCTGTAGGGCACTAATGACTGCTGGGGGTCAAACGCACTGGAGGACAAGTGACCAATCAGCCCTGGGGAGGAGAGGAGACACTGAGTTGCAGCATACCAGCACACTCAGGGAGAACAAAAAGAGCATGAGGAGGTCCTTCAGCATCAAGGTATGGCAACAGTGGTTTCTGCTAGTGAGACTTATCAGGAATCAGGAATCAGGAAACATTTATTAGCCAAAATATGTCAAACATACAAGGAATTTGTCTTGGCGGTTAGTGCGCGACAGTAGACAGACAAGACAACAGTGCACAAGTAATAAAATAAAGTAAAATCAAATGCTAATGCAATGGGTTAGTAGAATAAGGCTATGGGTTAGTATAAAACAAGGGAATAAAGTTAAAAAAATTTAAATATTAAAAAGTTAAAAAGAAAAATATTAAGCATAAAGTGCACTAACGAACAAGTAACAGACAAGAGACAAAGTGACGAGTGACAAAGTGATGAATTGACAAACGTAATTAACAACAAAAACAACAAAAAACGAAGCCATCAACGGCGCCATCTTGGATCGAGTTATTACAAACTGTCTCACCCTAAACTCAGATAACTGTTGATTATTAACACATGATATACTTGGGGATAAAGTTTTGAAGAATTCTGGTGCTTGGACTCTACTGGGTGATTTGTAGTGAGTCAAATCCCCCTGTGGAGTCAGGACCTGGGGGTGGTGTTGGCTGATGATAGAATAAAGCTGATGGATCTGTGCCATTTCATAGAAGAGACCAGCTGATCAGAACAGCTGACCACCAATCACTGACTGCAAGGAGATATTGAGTAAGAATGCACGAGGAGTGATTGGCAGATGTATGGCAAATAAACTACATTATTGTACTGCTTGTAGAAGTAGTAATATCAGCAGTTGTCAACTGCTCACTGCTGTATTAGTAATAGCAGAAGCCATTAGAAGCAGTAGCAGCTGTACAAGTGGTAACAGCAGTAATAGCCTTTTAGCCAGTAGCAGTTCATTTCTCAAAAGGACATTATGCACCACTGTAGTAATAGCAGTAGTCATAGTTGCAGTGGTTTCGGGGTCGTCATGGCGCAGGAGTAGAGAGGGGGCACCGGGAACCGCAAGGTTGGTGGTTCGATTCCCGGCTGCCCCATGTCGAAGTGTCCCTGAGCATGACACGTAACCCCTAATTGCTCCCCGCGCAAAAATGTCAAAAGCTGTGGGTTAAAATGTAATGTAAGTCGCTTTGAATAAAAGTGTCAGCTGAATGACCTGTAATGTAATATACTAGTACTTGTAATAGCAATCTTAGTAGCAGAAGTAGCTGCACTAATAGTAGTTGTATTTGAAAGAATTTACCATTAATACTTGTATGTACATAGTTTACTTAAATTTATTCAATTATTATGATTTTAATTTTACATGTTGAGTTCATATTTAGCCAACAAATCCCTACCCACCACCGGTGATTGTTGGTGCCCTTTTGAAGGGGTCTCGGACCCCAGGTCGGGTTAACAATGGTTTTTAACTGATGACTTTTAATCATCTACCAGACTGAAACTACAGAATCAAAGAGCCATGTCCATTTCAGACCAACCCATTAAAAGTCAGAGGTTTATGAATGAAATCTCTATCAATAGATTCCTTTCAGGAATTCATCTATTCTCATCATTAGATTTCTTTGTTCCACATTATAACATGTTCACTTTTGGGGTATCTGCATTTGTTAAGTAATTGACGTAAAGGAAATATAAGTGTACCCATTTAAAGATCAAAGCTATTCTGTCTGTATTTGATCATTTCTCTCTTCTATGTCCCTAAGAGCTACTGAATCATATATGACCTACGTGGCCTCTTTTGCAGTTTTGTCCTTCTTTGCTGTCACCTCGCTGTCCGATGGTTGCTCTGCTCATGGAGCTGGCTAGAGGTTCCTTTGTGCTTGTTCACTGTGTATCTGTGTGTATGTGTGTGGCTATAGGAGAGCAGTATCTGGAGGATGTGTGTAGCCACAGGGCCCACTGAAGACGTGTGTGGACCACAAGCCGCTGATAACATCAACCAGACAGGGGACGAGGACATTAATGTGGAGCCATGCAACGAGGGGAATTTACACAGGTAAAGAAACAAACACTGTAACACAACTCTAAATGTGGGAAAAATGGGGAATTCAGCATTTGTGAAAATACATATCAGCCAGTGGTGTGACAACAATAAGCCTCTGAGGGCCAGGGACTGTCTTTGTGGGGTTCTGGTGTAGCCAGCCAAGATTGGATGTACTTTCTTGTTCTCTCTGTAAGTTGCTTTGGATAAAAGCGTCTGCTAAATGATAGATGTAAAGCTAAAATTGTCTGTTTTCTGCTCAGTGATCACAGTCAGTTCAGTAACATTAACACAAGACAAGAGTTGGAATTGAGAGATGAGTGGATTGTTTCACAGCCAGTTGAGCTAATTTTATACAAATACTGAGTAATCAGTATTTATAGTCTTTATTTTCTAGAGAGATTCCGTCTTTCAAATAGAGAGATTCCGATCTAGATGATCTAGAACACACTTGATCCAATAAATAGTTTAGGAGGAAGTGAGGCTACAAAAGTCACTCCACTCTAGGAGGAAAAACCAAAGACTTTCACTCTTTCGACAGAGGCAAACCCTCCTTAAAACTGGAGGCACTATGAAAGATTATCAAAACCAAATCACTCCTTACGGAGGAAACAAAAGACAAAAAACTTTAACCATTCAACTAAATCTATGCTGCAAAATCTTACAAAATCAAAATCACTCTCTTGGAGGAAAACAACGGAGCAGAACGCAATGACATGGTTTCCCAGGCTTGGCTTGGTATCTATGACCTGGTATATATGGCGTGATATCTATGGCCTGGTATCTATGGCTTGGCATCTATGGCGTGGCATCTATGGCCTGGTATCTATGGCTTGATAGCTATGGCCTGGTATCTATGGCTTCGTATCTATGGCTTCGTATCTATGGCGTGGTATCTATGGCTTGATATCTATGGCCTGGTATCTATGGCTTGATATCTATGGCCTGGTATCTATGGCTTCGTATCTATGGCGTGGTATCTATGGCCTGGTATCTATGGCTTGATATCTATGGCCTGGTATCTATGGCTTGGTATCTATGGCTTGGTATCTATGCCGTAATATCTATGGCTTGGTATCTATGGCTTCGTATCTATGGCTTGGTATCTATGCCGTAATATCTATGGCTTGGTATCTATGGGGTGGTATCTATGGCGTAATATCTATGGCTTGGTATCTATGGCGTGGTATCTATGGCTTGGTATCTATGGCTTTGTATCTATGGCTTGGTATCTATGCCGTAATATCTATGGCATGGTATCTATGGCTTGGTATCTATGGGGTGGTATCTATGGCGTAATATCTATGGCTTGGTATCTATGGCTTGGTATCTATGGCTTGGTATCTATGCCGTAATATCTATGGCTTGGTATCTATGGCTTGGTATCTATGGCTTGGTATCTATGCCGTAATATCTATGGCTTGGTATCTATGCCGTAATATCTATGGGGTGGTGTCTATGGCTTGGTATCTATGGCGTGGTATCTATGGTTTGGTATCTATGGCATGGTATCTATAGCTTGGTATCTATGGCGTGGTATCTATGGCGTGGTATCTATGGCTTGGTATCTATGGCATGGTATCTATGGCTTGGTATCTATGGCCTGGTATCTATGGCTTGGTATCTATGGCGTGGTATCTATGGCTTGGTATCTATGGCATGGTATCTATGGCTTGGTATCTATGGCAGAAACGACACACTGTTGCAGGACAAATACTATTAGTACACATGGAGGGCAATGGGGAACAGGTGGACACAATCGGGAATCAGGGAAGACAATCATACTGGTGACACACGAGGAAGGTTAAGTGACCTGAAACGAGAGGAGACTATTTCAAAATAAAACAGGAAATGACAAAAAGACCAGACAAAATAAAACAAACCCAACAACTTCACTGCGGTGTGAAAATAGCAAAACACAGATTTAGTTTCTGGCTCTTTATCTCTTCACGGACTGTTTACCTGCATTCAACCAACCAACCAGTGTTTAGTCAATATTAGAAGAAAGAAAAGAGGATACAGTAATCTATTCCCCTTGCGTTTGGTCTATTTATAGAGACTACCTAAACACTTCTACTGAAATACTGAAAGCCTCCAAACTTAAAGGTGCTTTTGGAAGCTTTCACGTAAATTAAGTAAATGTATATTCACATTCAAGGTTAGCCAAATGCTTTTACCCTGTGCTATAAAAATAGTGTTAATTATGCATTAATATGTTTTCTCTTCAGAAGCTGCAGCTCCCTGAGCCCAGACAAGCTGGCGCCGTTTCTAGATGGCAGTACATGGCAGGCAGGCGAGAGGATGATGACTATTCACATTAAAGCCTACAGTGAGGTATGACATGGTTATTTCTTTACCAACACACCACGGCAGTGTTCAGTACCCTAACCCTGATCAGCAGACTAGGGGCTTTGTGTACCTTTGTCCAGAGGTGTCAAAAGTATTCACATTCATTACTCAAGTACTCAAGTATTGACACTAGCGTTTAAAAAGACTTCTGTGGAAGTTGAAGTATCAACGCAAGCGTTTTACTTAAGTAAAAGTATAAAGGTAAATGTAAGGGTAAAAAAACGCTCACAGAACATGTCAGTCCGTCCTTCCACCGACCACTTTTCGCCCCATGCGTCACTCTAATTGGTGTCATCTGCAGGTGCATCACGGAAAAAAACCAATAGTGTGTCAAAATGGTCTATGGTCACAATCAAATCCACTCTCTACGCATGATTTATCTGGATAGGGTTTTTGTGTGTTTTGAACGACGACAAGTCTGAATGAAAACAAGGCTTTAGATATATGATAATCAATTAAAATGTATGTTTCGGCGATACATGCGCTACACCAGTGTTAATTTCGTCGACGAAAACTATGAAAAACGAACCTTTTTTCCATGACTAAGACGAGACTAAGATGTGATGAAAACGATCTTAAAAAATAAAAACTATGACTAAATCTATTCTAATTTTGTTAACGAGACGAGACGAACATGTTGGCGGTTGACGAAGTCACGATGCTTTTTCCCCCTAAATTCGCACGCAGCTGACAGACAACAGACAGACAAAGTACGGCGGATATTAACGCGTCATGATGACGTCATCCACCAACCCAGGACGCTCGTATCGGTGCAGCGGTGCTTCTTGTGCACCGACTACGGACCGCGACGACTATTTTACGCTTCGGCGAGTTTGAACGTGGCTTCGTTAGTTTAGCTCAGCTGTCTCTGGTTAGCTGCCTGTTAGCTGCCTGTTAGCTGCCTGTTAGCTGACTGTTAGCTGCCTGTTAGCTGCCTGTTAGCAGGCTGAAGCCGCGCTGCTTCACAGAAACATGAAGACGCGTTTAAAGACTGTCGGACCTTTCTGCTCTGTTCTCTGGCGACGGCAGACAGCGTTTCCTCGCTGGATGAGACGCTCCGTCACAAACGCGTCTAACGTAATAAACTCATTGCAGGTTCTGAAGCCAAGAAAATAATGTATTGCAGCGATTGTAGGACGTTAAGGTCTCTTTTGTTGGGACAGTGGAAACAATAAAGGAGCATGAAGTGTCAAAAGCATCGCAAGTAAACAGACAAAGACAACAAAGTGTTGCGTTTAGATCCCTGGTCCTCATGAAGATGTTACACCTTTGACAATTTGTTAAATTGCCTTGCCAATAAATGCTTTGCTATTTGTTAAAATCCAAATCCTTTCATGTAATGATTTTTCACATGTCATTAATATCAGCTCACACAAACACTTCCACCATTTGTTCTTGGCCCGGCTCCTCAGTCACATTTTACAACCCGTCGTGGCCGCGAGTCAAAACGTTTGCCGACCTGCTATAGACCTGTCCTATAGGAGGGACATCTATAGGCCTGTCCTAGGAGGGACATCTGTAGACCTGTCCTATAGGAGGGACATCTATAGACCTGTCCTATAGGAGGGACATCTGTAGACCTGTCCTATAGGAGGGACATCTATAGACCTGTCCTATAGGAGGGACAACCAAGTACTGCTACTGCTAGTTTTCGTCGACGAAAACTAGACTCAAACTAAGAAGGATTAAAATGACTAAATGTGACTAAAACTAATATGCATTTTTCGTCTGAAGACTAAGACTAAATCAAAAATAGCTGCCAAAATGACCACTGATTGGTCAAACGGTTTCCCATGCTGCAACCTCCAAGCCTTCCCACTTACAGTCAGACACTAGGCTGTAGGGAGGCAGTGAGAACAAAAAAATACAGACAAAAAGTAATGGAAATGATTTGGTCAACTACAAGCTTAATGCTAGAAGAAGAAAATGTGTGTGATTTGTAGGCCTCACTGTACTTGGGGTTTCATGAAATAGCCATCCAGGAATTAGAATTATTCTGACATCATTGACAGCAGCAGCAGCGTTTTAACCTCTCACCATCATGGACAGTCAGGGAAACGTTTTGTAATCAAGATCTTTCAAGTAAAAAAATGAGTTGTATTCCTTTGTATCATATCATTTGTATTGTATAATTAATCAAATGTAGACAGTATCAGTGTAGCCGAGATAGCGCTACCCGCGGGTTCTGGGTCAAATTCACACACACTTGGAGTTTGCTGGCTTATTTATTTTATTTAGTTTGCACCAGTTTCGCCGGTCCTCCCGTTGGCCCCGAGTGTCCCGCCGAAAGTCCCTCGACGAGTCCTGCTTTTTATCGGGAGATAATCAAGCAGATTGTTCATCAGCTGCGCTCCCTAACTATCTCCCGGCACCTGAACCGCTCCCCCCGCTGACCCCCCCTGCAGCTGAGCTCACCACAATCAGCATTACACCTATGATGTCATCAACAAGAACGAGGAGTCCACGGGCATTTTGGAGGCGAGATGTTGTATTGACCAGCGTGCTGTGTTTCATTGCTCCTCGGGAGCCACAGAGGCAGTAGCCATTGTGAGTAACATGATTGTCAGTGTGGGAGCTGTCCTGTAGGGCAGTGAGCACAGAGCATCACCCAGCTGCCAGGTTTACTTGAGTCACTTTTAATAGGCCGGAAAAACTTGAAGTAAGAATAGAGAAATAGGAAAGAATGTCTAATATGTGACTGGCTCAGCTTATTCTTTTTTCAATACTGTGTCTGTTGGATTTTTTTCTTAATGACTCCCATCAGAAATGAAACGCCCCCTTTCACGTTGTTCCAGAGACTAATGGCGCGTTTCCACCTAGCGGTACGGGTCGGGTCGGTACCCTTTTATTTGTGTCTCCACTGCTAAAAGTTGAGAATGGTACCAAAAGTCAGAACCGTACCGTACCACTTTCTGGGTACCCTTCCGTTGGGGTACCTGGCACAGTTATCACTACTTTCTGGAATACACCACGCCTATCAAGTAAGGGTACTGTCAAATCATGGTTAACAGACCCGACCCGTACCGATCCGAGCCGTACCGTTCCATACCGCTCGGTGGGAACGCGCCATTATTATAACCGCAAGGTTGGTGCTTCGAGTCCCGGCTGCCCCATGTCTCAAGTGTCCCTGAGCAAGACACCTAACCCCTAATTGCTCCTCGGGCAAAAATGAAAAAAGCCATGGGTTTAAAGTGTAATGTAAGTCGTGTCACGGCGTCACGGCACGACTGTCTTATTTTGTAATTTTCTGCTTCTTGTCTCCCTGGGTAGCTTCACTTCCTGCCTTGTCCTGTCATCGTCTGTGATTGTCTGATGGTTTCCACCTGTGTCCACCTGCACCTCCCTAGTGTATTTAAGCTGTGTGTGTCTCCTGTCACTTGTCGCGTCATTGTCAATCGTCCTGCCTGCCTTCCCCCCCCCCCCCGTTCCTGTGTGTGTTTTTGCTCGTTGGCCTTTGCTTTGCCCTTTTGACTATTAAAGTCGTTTTGCTTTAAAACTCTGCATTTGAGTCCTGCCTTTCCACGCATCCCTGACAAGTCGCTTTGGATAAAAGCGTCAGCTAAATGACCTGTAATTCAATTTCTTTTTCTCCTGGTGCAAATTGCAGCTTGGCCCATCTGTTCCGAATTCTCACGTGACAACTCACCCAGTGTATAGAGATTGGCTTGCAGGTCCAGGACACACTGAAGTTTGTTCTTACCGGGGCTCAGACTCTCCTCCCACGTGGTTTCCTGGCAAACAGCAGCTCTAAGGGAGAAAATCCTGTGGGAACCTGGATTCCTGGGGAACCTCCCGTACTGCAAACAACTTACAATCAAGCCATTTATCCCAATTACATTCATGGTCGTGAATGAATTGTCTTATTTGGCCTTTCCACCAGCTCGTCAATCTGAACAGATTCAACCCCCAGTAATTTGTGAAAGTTCCTTCAGTGTACGTGACATGAACAAGGTGCCCTGAGAGTGTCATCAGAATCTCTTTCGGGACTCTTGACTGGGGAGGTTTACCAGCTGACATTACAGGCAGGACGCACAACAGTGGCTGGCTAGTAAAATCAGGCTATTTTTCGGTACACAGTTTTATCACTACCCATGTGGCCAGCCATTGGGTTATAGTGACGGGTGACGAACCCTCTGTGGGTCGGGAGAAGTGCCGGGTCCGGCCGGTCCCGAGGGATCAGGAAACCTCCGGGGGAGGGCTAGTGACCGCGAGGCCGGCAGGGGACGACTGTTTTTTCAACCACAAAGGAAGACAAAGTTTGAGTTGCTGTGCTGCACTCTAGAGGGGAGGAAGAGGGGCAGAGTACTTCTGAACACAGCAAAGGTTTTCTCAATGGCTGGGTGTGGAAAGTCTGTGCCCAATATGCATCGGTATGGTTGGACCTAACGTCGATGATAGCGTCTCGTTGATCCGGGCTGTAGAGTAACACAATAAGACTTTACAAACGGCTAACGTGAACGACTTTATATAAACCGACTACTTTAATCTTCCCAGAGAACCAGCCTCTTACTGTTTGGTGGGCTCTTTCAGTCGTCTTTACCGTTATATCAGCAATTTCCTGCTGCTTTCTGATGATTCAAGCTCGTTAGCGGAAAAACTGAGTGGACAAAGGTGATTTGGTTCTTCAGTGTCAATTTTATCGGTCAAAAAGCAAAAGGTGAAAGCAGTGATTACAGTCTCCCCTGGTCAAACATGCATTATTTATCTTACATGTCATGCCACTTTTACATTACATGTCATTTAGCTGACACTTTTTATCCAAAGTGCCTTTTTTTTTTTAAACCCATAGGTTGACATTTTTAACCTAAAAGGGAATGTAATTCACAGACAAACGTATACACAGAAAAGTGTACGACAATAGACTAGAGAAACTACGCTGTAGAAAAAATCAAGGGGGTTCAACTTAAAAACATAAGTTCAATTGCTAGCTTACACTTTCGATGTAGAGTGTAATTGGATTTACAATTTGTACAACTCATTTGTTGTTTAATTTAGCTATGGATTGCTCACATGACTACATGTTTATTCAAGTTTAAAAGAAACATAACTCGTTATCATGTTCAAAATGTCTTTAGGGTCTGCATCCGTTAGCCCGGCTAAATGAATGAGTATGCGTTCCCTCCACATAGGTTAAGGCACCACGTGCACCGTGTTACTCAGCGTTAGCCAAAGGTAGGTCGCTAACTAGCGTTAGCTGCAAACATTTTAGCCACAACACAAGTAGTCCATAAACTGACCATAGCCCCCACATAAGGTTGTATTTGAAGGTTTTGTGTGTTTTGTACGCAAATGTGTTGTGGCACCAGTGAGCTGCCTCCACAGAAAATGTAGAGCTGCTAAACAAGCCTGTCTCCTGGATAGCCTGGTTAAGGGCCTAACAGACGCATACATGAGGGCCCAACACTGTTACACTACTTATAGCATACTATACGATACCACCCTCATTTATATTATATCATACTAAACCACCATCTACTATAGTGCTTAATGTTATGTTTTACTTCACTGCCTTGACTCTACTATTGTATTTATCCACTGCTCAACACACTAAACTACAAAAATATGTTGTAGTAATTTGAATACTTACTCCGGTTGTATAGTAATTAGATTGCTTAGCACATTAGGGGCTACGAGATGGACCCCTATGCTCCCACCACATGACGAGGATCTCGCTCGTCCCTGTCCTCAGCCCACCATCATGAAACCGTATCCACCCGTTTGTCCTGTATTACCTGTGTTGCATAGAGGGCAGGGTGTGTAGTCAGGATGGGACTAATAAACCATGGCAAAAGTGGATTTAACGGTACATTCTGAATATTGGCACGTCTCATCTTAGGCCCAAAGTTGAAATGTTTCTTTTCACTGGTATTTTTGTGTACTTCAGGACACTTTCAGGAGTGAGGACATCCTACATTCACAAAGTCTCACGGCAAACTCATCACACCTGGCCCTCATTTCCCCATCTAATGCGCACTTGTTACCTGGATCCACAGATGAAGAACGTCTTGCCAACAACAACCACCTCAAGGTAAAATCCTTTTTTAGGTGTAATCTGACAGTTATGTTATGTATGCACCGTCAAAAAATGATCTCATCTTGTATTTCAATATGCGAGTGTCCCTTGGGACGTTTGACTGTGTGTGTGTGTGTGTAGTTCTCCATCCCAGAGGTGAATGAAGAGAAGTTCTGGGACACAGATGAGACTAAGCCGAGCCCATCAGGACAGATGGCCACTAAAAGGACACGCTTCAACTCAGCCAGTGAGTGTCGTACACTTTTCTCTCAATAGGACAATGAACCATCAACTCGAGTGTGAGCAGGAGGAGACTGCTGAAAGAGAGGCGGTGATGGAAAAATGGCTCTAATATGTTTACCGTCTTCAGGGAGTTTTGAGGCCAGGGAGTAATGTCCTTCTTCAACCAGGAAGCCGCGCCGCTAATGGGAAATGTGATCCTAATTGTTAGAAATGCATGCACTTATAGTTCCAACAGTGTGAGATTGGAATAAATGGATGTCTGTGTATATTTATCATGATACAAGTACAACAACAGGAAACCCCTCTTCACTGCAATCCACTCCAATACATCACTTCACTTAACAACCAGAGTTGGAAGAAATTGTTTTTATCACTGCATGGACAAAAGTATCCGGTACAAAATGTCAGCGGCGCCACATTTGTGCAGGCATAACATAAAAATGTAATAACAGCACAACAGGCATAACGTAAAACAATTAATAATAGGTGAACAGTCGGTAGCAGGACGTATTGCAACGCAACAGCTCCAAAGCGTGAGCAGCGGCGGCCGTGGCTCACTTTGACTGACGGCGTCCATGTGGCTGTGAGTATGAATGTTAGTTACTAATGGGCAGGTGGCATAGTGTGGGATGTACATAGTGATGGGGAGCTCTTAGAAAAGAGATATTCAATACAGTCCATTTACCACTGTGGATGGGATGTGTTGTTGCATTAACCAGCAGCGATAGTGTGTTTTCACCTTGAGAGTCATCATGACAAAGCAACTGCCTCAGAGGCGGTTTAAGGTAACTGTCGGTGTGTGCAGAGGAGGCAGTAGGAAGTGGAAAAGAGCTCATTGGTTGTGTCTGGTGTGATCCCAATATCTGCCAACAGAGTTTCTGTGTCCTTGTAGTAGTTCCAGGAGTGCAGGGACAGATTCACAAGGTGGAACACCAGCATAACTGTTGCAGCTGCTAACTAAACTGTTTTCAGTCCTATAATAAAGAACAGGATCTACTGGGATCAACGTGATGTTCATCCTGAGGACACTGTGTATCAGCAGGTGTTCATCCTTACTGGATTGGGGATCTGGACAGCATCATCATGAAGACCCCAGAGCTGTACACTATTCATCCTCATGGGAATGGAGGTTTATATGGAAACAGGAAGTCTCTGTCCCAGCAGCTGGAGTTTCCTCATTCCACTACACAAGTATTTCAAAGAATTATGATTTTGTTTAAAGAAAATGCATGAAAGAACACACGTGCTGACCACAAATAAATATGCACCAGGGGCGTTTCTAGGATTCAAAAGGGGGAAGTTGGGAACAGTATTTCTGCTTGCGTAGCTTGCGGCAATTTTTTTTAGGGCCGTGGATCCTTATTTCAGACAGTTCATAGGTTCAATCAGAACGAGTGTGACTTTGATCTGTAGTGCTTGCATTTAGTATATGATAACACTAGAAACAGAGTTTCAGCGTCATGGTGAAATTTGAAAACACAAATATGAACTTTGACTTGACATGAAAATATCATGAAATACTCCAGTTTAGGCTGCTTCCTTGGAGTAGCCTCGGCCTTGCCTATGCTTATACAGTTGTGCTCATAAGTTTAATAAAGTTCGATAATAAATGGTTTCACCCAACCACTAACCATGAGTGTGAGAAAAGTGTTTGTGTTATCATTCATATTTTCTGAAAATGGCCCAGAAATCATACGTCCTGCCAGGGTATGTAAACGTATGAGCTCAACTGTTCATTTCTACCACGGGAGAATAAGCAAAAAGAAACTTGTTTCCTTCTAGACCTGTAGACCACTAACCTCCCTCACACCGGCACCTTCAGCTCAGTCTCCTGCTTCTGGGCCGAGCTGCCACCTCCTTTTCTTATATTCATGTGCTCAATGAATTGTATGATATACTGGTACAACAGCATTATGATGGAAACCACATAACTTTTTTTTCACTTGCATTAACAACAACATTCTATAGGGAATTATATTTTTGCGAGATATATCATTGCAAAAATTAGAGCGATGTTGATCGTTATTTCTTGTATTTTGAATAGTGCCAAATTATTTGGGGGGGCTTCGGCCCCCTTAAATAGGGCTGACTACACCACTGATTAGCACATGCTATGAATAAGAGAAGGAAAGCAAGAATGAAATTATAACTAATGCAGAAAATAAATGCCTATAACCGACACAAATGAATTTAATTCAACAAAAGCGGCTTTATTCTCTTTGGTGTAGACCATAACCACACGCGTCTGACACACTTGGTGATGTCTGATGTTTAAGAAAGTTAGACAGACCATCACACACCAGTTACATTAGTACTTCATAGCGCTACCAAATGAGTGTGTTCATTTTGAAATGTACACTGCTAAAGCACAGTGCATGACACCATCAGGTCCAGGAGGTGTATCCGCAGACCCTTCTGGGATTCTTTTTGCTCACTTGTTACATGTTCTTCAAACAGTGGCTATTTTATCAAATGAAGCCGTCACTATTGCAGCTGAGAAAAACCGACTAGAAGCAGTGTCCATCATATGAAGTCCATATTAATCAAGCCATGGCTGAGTCAGTCTGATCAGTTTGAGAACAGCAGCCCAGAGGCTCTCTCTCTCACTCAGGACCATCTGTGATTTCCATCCCTGATTTCTACACTGGTGTGTTGGTAGCAGAACAAATGTCAAAATATCGCTGCCTCCCGGCAGTAAATGAAATTGTGATTGTGATTGTTTCATACTCCTCCTCTCTCTGTTCAGCATCCCTCCCGCTCCCTCAGCTCTGCCCAGCTAGTACACTCCTGCAGTAACACGCAAGCCTTCATTATCTGCAATGTTGTGCTGATGAAGGGCCATGGCAAGGTAGGCGCCCTCCCCACCAACACAACTCTCGAGTTTTCTATCATATTATGAGCAAGTGTTCTCAAACGTTAATAAATAAATATATTTATTTCATGTTATTCATTTCTATTGGTAATGATTTGTATGCAAATAGTGCTTTTTGTTTTATTTATTTTCTACATTGTATGTTGTTGATAGCGTTTTGCTCCATCATCATCTGTTCTTTACACAAACCTTTTTCCTACGTTCCAACTCTTGTTCTGGCCTTTACTTCTGGTATCAAGCACATCGTAGAATTGGAGAAATTTGGAGAAAATGTGAAACTGCTCCAACTTTTATATTCATGATTCCAAGTATGATCGTTATTATATTTGTATTGATGTGACTCAATGCTAATGCTATTGATTATATTTCTGCTGCTGTTTCCAGGGTCTGGGCTTCAGTATAGTGGGTGGGAAGGACAGTATGTATGGACCAATGGGGATCTACGTCAAGACCATTTCCCCTGGTGGCTCAGCAGCTGCTGATGGAAGGCTGCAGGAGGGTGAGGGACAACGTTCTGCCCATAAAGCACACACACTTAGGACAGCGGGGACATGGGATGGTGGTGCTTCTCAGCCTCTTGTTTCAGTTTTAAAACACCTACAACTTACAAGACCTATGGTGATTTGATCATCATGGAATAGAAAACTATTTGAATCTCACTTCTCTCTCTGTGTCCCTGTAGCAAGCAGTAGACACAAACAGTGTAACTGAATATAGAAAATACACAAAATGCTGGTTAAAAGGTAACCTGATGATCATGAGAGTGTCAGGAAAGCTACAGATGAAGTTTTAGATCTGCTCATAATCGACGGTGTCACAGGGGCAGAGCGGGTGCGCCAGGAACCGCAAGGTTGGCGGTTTGAGCCCTGGCTGCTCCATGTCCTATGAGCAAGACAACTAACCCTAATTGCTCCCTGGGCAAAAATGTAAAAGCCATGGGTTAAAAATGCAATGTAAGTCGCTTTGGATAAAAGCGTCAGTTAAAGGATCTGTAATGTAACAATTTAATGATGCAATGATGTGGTCATTACAAAGAGAAATGATGGTTACTCTTTTACATAAGCGTTACTGAGACACCAGTTACTGGGTAGACTTAATGCTCTCAGGTCCACTGTTTTTGTGCCTGAACAGGTGATGAGATCCTGGAGCTGAATGGAGAGTCACTACATGGCCTGACTCACGATGAGGCCCTTCACAAGTTCAAAGTAAGGCTACTACAATTTAACACTACTGTTTTCTTTTATGTGCTCAAAATAATCACAGGTGCACAACATTGATCTACTAGACCCAATGTATTTATCTAAAAATGAGTACACAAGCTCTAATAAAAGGGAGATATCAATCAGCCAGTAGTTAGACCAAACACGTATTGATGAGCTCATTTGGGGAGTTTTACCCTTAAACATTTTTGCTGTAAAGGGGATTTGTAGTTTTTGCACTATAATCCAATTTTAATTTACTGCAATCACCAAACTAATTGCTTGAAAGTAAACCTTGTATAAATGCATGTGCATGTGCACAGAAGGCTCCTGTACACATTTTAGTCGAGGTTCCAGAACAAAATATCCAACTTTGTACTAAATCTACAAATAGTTACTACATTTTTAGGGAAACATGATAGCAGTTGGTTGAGGTTTCCTGGTGCTGTTACATTATGCCGACATATTAATCTATAGGGCAGAGGTCTTCAACGGGGGGTCTGCGAGGTACTGCAACCAATTTTTTGGGTTTCTTTATTGTCTTTAAATACACATTAACATGAATCCAACATATTGTAGCGAACAGATACATTGATGAAGACGTTATCTTTCAGTCCCACAGCAGCTCTCAAGCTGCTCCCCGGTTCATTCATCATGCTGATACGACATCACATGCACCAGCCAATCAGATCCATTCATGCTAACGTCTAAAGAGCGCCAAGCTCAAAAATAAAAGATGGCGGACCAAACTCCGTAGGGGGTCCCTGCTCCATCTCAAAATCAGTATGGAGGAACTTGGCCTGAAAGACGTTGAAGACCCACCCAGCAGAGGTGCAAGTCAAGCAGGACTCATCAGTGAAAACCACTGTGTGGGCTGTGCAGGACCTCTACAATTAAACATTACACATGCTAATATACAGTATCTATGAAATATGATGCATTGATTAAATAAATACTAAAATAGGTATTTGACAGTCCCTCCAGCTCCACCAGTTGCAACATTAAAATGCTCAGCGACTCCATGCATAAGTGATTCTCCAGTCATTGCTCGTTCCCATTGGATCCTTTTCTACATAAGAACCTAGTTAGCTGATTAAAAAGAGCCCACTTAATAATAATAATCATAATCATAATCACTACCAGCACTCTATTCCATTTTTCATGACGGGGGGGGGGGGTTAATAGTGGGCCAGAGATCCTCAGCCTGCCAACTTTTGTATTGAGCATTGACTTTCAATATTCTTTGTACAGCAAATCAAAAAGGGGCTGCTGACTCTGGTGGTGAGGACAGGCCTGCGTCTGGGGGCCCTATGTGGTCAATCGCAGGTAGCTCAGCTATGCAGGTCACGCTCCCTCAGCTCCACCACAAGCATGGCCAGCGCTGTCGCTGACATGGGAGAATACAACTGCCTGAACAACACACGGAGTGTACCGGGTCAGCCCGCCAAGCCCAGGGACCGCGTCATGATGTTGATCATCCTGCAGAAAGGTCAGAAACAAAAGACATCTCAACAAACCCGTGTTGTTCTTCTTCCCACTGTTCCAACATCACCAGTGCTCGTCTGGGGGAAGTAAACCCTTAATTCTGAATGGTGTAAAGAAAATGTGAAAGTATGCTGCTTCTATACGCAGTTTCCCCAGCTGTCACTTTGTCCTTGTGCGAATGTTACTGAATTAGCCAGCTGAACAACTCAATGCCTTTGCTGTGCCACTGACTGATTGCTGACAGTGGCAGTTAATTAGGTAGTAACCTTATCCAGGGTTTTTCAACCTTTTTTGAGTTACCGTACAATTTTTTTCCACGGCACACCAACAACAAAACATGTGTCACCCACGCCTCACCTCATGATCCCATGTGTGGCGGGAGTGCGCGACTAGAGACTGAAATGCGTGACTGTCACACTCAATGAGCCCTGAGCAATTGTGGATCACGTGCCTAAGAGGACAACATAAAACCGTTAGCTAGCTAAAACAGACATTAGACATTATTACAGACAATAAAACATATTGTGGCAACCCGAGGGGAGGGAGGCCAGCTTCCTGCATAAAATAGGCAGCTCGGAGGCAGGAAGTGCAAAACAAAAAGGATCCTTTAAATATTAAGGTCAAAATACAGGATCCTGGGCCAAATTCTAGCAGAAGTAGCTCTCCAGCTCTGGGCTAGTGACTCCCGTCTATTCCACAGCTCCTTCGCCCTGGGAGGGGTAGAGCAGAGGGCTGAAGCCTAGTTTATGCTTCTGCGTTTTCAGCGAGACGCCTTGCGTGTCTTTTCACACCTCCTGTCGACCCTTTTTTCTAGGCTTGCTTTAAAAGCGACGCAGCCTCCCGCAACGCACAAGGCTGTGATTGGTCTGCCAACTACGTCCTTTACGGAGTCTCACATTTCCGTTTTTATAGCACAATACGGCCGTTATTAAAACAAGAATGTTTACGAGAGAACGGATCAGATTGAAGAACTTTTGTCGGAAGAAATGCGTAAATATGAGCGCTTGTACAAGCCGTCATTGGCGGACTATGAGGACGCCGGATGGCCTCTGATTCATGGAGGGAGATCTCCACAAACGAGGGAACAAAGTCGTGGAGGAAAATATGGGACAAATGTGTCCTTGATGAAAAGCAGCAGTGTGGATGCACGGGGCAATAAAGTCTATGATCAATAAATAAACCCACCAACAACTTCCACACACAAAGACGTGACTCTCTAGGTCGTCTTCAACAAAACACGTGACTCCACCTGTTGTTCTGGAGGTGAATCGCTCTGCAACACACGCAGGACTTTACAACCAGGAAAACGGGTGTGTCGACACGACGATGCGTAAAGACGCAGAAGCATGCGTCAACCTTGGGTCCTGTGGTTACCTCGTCTCTGCTACCGGGCTCCTCTGGCTCCCTTGATGTATCCTCCCCCTCTAATTACCTCATGGCCTGCAGGTGTGACTAATGCATCATTCCCATTGGCTGCAGCACCTGCACAGGATAATATATCCCCGTTATTACCTCCCCCAAGCGGAGCTTGGAGATCCGCCTCCTGTGCTTGGTTCCTCCCCTGGTTCACCACAATACACAAAACATATCACTAACTAATAAAAACAAGGCAAATATAAACTAAGACAACGAACATCCAAAATAATAAAGCTACCCACCAAACAACCATGGTTCTCAGCAGGAAACCGATGGATTGCCTACTCCAGGTAGGGAATGTGCCCTTACCCCAAGTGAAGGAGTTCAAGTACCTCGGGGTCTTGTTCACGAGTGAGGGGAAGATGGAGTGTGAGTTTGGGTGGAGAATCGGAGCAGCGGGGGCGGTGTTGCACTCGCTTTACCGCACCGTTGTGACGAAAAGAGAGCTGAGCCGGAAGGCAAAGCTCTCGATCTACCGGTCAGTCTTGGTTCCTACCCTCACCTATGGTCATGAAGGATGGGTCATGACCCAAAGAACTAGGTCACGGGTACAAGCGGCCGAAATGGGTTTCCTCAGGAGAGTGGCTGGCGTCTCCCTTAGGGATCGGGTGAGAAGCTCAGCCATTCGCGAGGAGCTCGGAGTAGAGCCGCTGCTCCTTTGCGTCGAAAGGAGCCAGTTGAGGTGGTTTGGGCATCTGGTGAGGATGCCGCCTGGGCGCCTCCCTAGGGAGGTGTTTCAGGCACGGCCAGCTGGGAAGAGGCCCCGGGGAAGACCCAGGACTAGGTGGAGAGATTATATCTCTGCACTGGCCTGGGAACGCCTTGGGATCCCCCAGTCAGAGCTGGTAGATGTGGGAAAGGGAAGTTTGGGGTCCCCTGCTGGAGCGGTTGCCCCCGCGACCCGACCCCGGATAAGCAGTTGAAAACGGATGGATGGATGGACAAAACAGCCAGAGAAAATCTCTCATATCTTTAGCCTTTAATCTTTAGGCTAGCACAAATTTGTATTTGTCATACTGTACAAAACAATGTGCATTAGATGTAATCCTATTTTAAGTAGTTTTAATCTCTTTTTTTATTTCCTCTTGGATATTTCTACTTGGTCTGATCGTTTTAATTATTGATAAGAATGGAATGCTCACAATCATAATTACTGTATTTACTTTTTTAAGTGGTGGTGGGTTGATCTTTGTGTTTGAAAAGCCTAGAAATCCCAATGGTTTGCAACTTGTATTGTACTTATATGTGTATATTGCCACATCTTCGGGCACTTTAGGCCACACTCAAGCACATGGTGATTATTGCAATACCTACTGCCACCCATTGGCATGGAGTATTTCATTACTTTAGCCAGCCAATATATTGCAGCTCTGACACTCAACAATTGCAAAATATGTTCTTTTGGACTTTTTTAAAGTGAAATTGGACATTTTCTCAACACACCTAACCAAATCAATGACCTAACCATAAAATGATGATTTAGTTCAGCTATAATCGCTATAAGTGAAAACAGAAAAGTTATCTGTTGTCTCAGCTTTGGCCCTTGGCTTTGGCAGAACCCCACTGAAGACCTTTATTTTTCTCCTCTCATTGCATTGTGGTTAAAGATTTGCTCATATAATCGGGAAGTTAGAAAGTCTCTTGTGAATCAATGTTGTATTTTCTGTTTATTTCTTGGAAAAGGAAAAGAAATCCACAACAGCTGTACATGGACAGGCAGTGGCAGGCTTCTTCTTGATGTTTGAGAGCAACACAGATATATTTATACATTTATAGGGTTAACACCTTGGTTTTGTTGTGCTAAAGGCATGAAGACAGGCAACGAGGTCACAGTCTGGGGGGTGGGGGGGTATTGCACAAAAGTAGAATAAAGAAAATAAAATGCAGGATAACTGAAAAGGCGCCGCTTGACTTGTGTGATCGGCTCATCGCGGCTTAATCGGTTGCATGTCAGGATGAGAAGGAGGAGCTAAGTCAATCCAGATGTGCACAGCTGGCCTCAGTGTATGTTCACGGCTTTCTTAAGTAGACCACGTTGTCCATCCCAGATTTACCGATGCAGAAATGGAGAAGACACGTGCGGCATATTTTTAACCCACTGAGCAGCAACTAATTATGGAAACTTATGAGTGAGTGACGCATATAATATGCAAAAAAAGAAAAAAAACGCAGCTGTAATTAAACAGAGAGAAAAGCCTGGCGGACAATCGCAGACCGACTGAATGCGGAAGGATATAAAAATATCAACATACTAGGGTAGTTCTCTATAAGCTGTGTCAAATAACCTAATTGAGTGTGGCCTGCGAAGCGGGCGTTATGGTGGGGGGCGGCGTTACGGCCCAGCCAAAAAGCTCCATTGGAATGAACGGAGCTCCAAAAAAAAAAAAAGCCCCAGCGCCAAACCAATAGGATCTTTTAGGTACAGTGTGTTGTCCTGCGAGCACCAAACTCTCAGTTTGTGATTCGGGTTTTCCGTAGCACAGCTCAGTCTTTGCAAAGGTTCTCACACTCCTCACAATGGTAGAGTTGCATGTTGTTGTAAAGTAGTAACATTTGTTCCATTTATAGACACAACTATAGGCTCTGGTAACTTGTCATGGCCACAGTTATTATTGTTTTAACATTTTACAGAGTAAATGATTGATTGTTGGATAAAGAAAGCCTTTTTTAGTTCACCTCTAAAATTATCTGTTGTGGTATGTTGATGTACAAAAGTTTCTTTTTTTAAAATTAAGCCTTTAATTATAGGCAGCATGAATGAATCATATCACAAGAAACGTTAATATGTGAATGTGTAATTTCCCAGAAGATGCAGGTGGTCTTGGTATTGGACTGTGCTGTGTTCCATCCAGTGACGGATACCCAGGGATCTACATCCTCACCCTCTCTCCAGGGTCTGTGGCTCACATGGACGGGAGACTTCGGTAAGCATACTTTACTACTGTACAAACAAGTCAACTGTAATTAAATGTTGTACACATTTAATTACAGTTGACTTGTAGCACAGTGCATGAGTTCTCCAGCTCTCAGTAAAAGGGAAATGTATTGCCTGAATTTATTTACTATTATATAAAACATTTATTAGTGCATTTTCAATACTGCAAAATCCTTTTGCTGCACAGTCCCAAAGACTAGTCTCACCCTGGTTGCAAGAAGAAAGACACAGCGTCACTGGTGAAAAGCAGTTGTTGTTCTTGTTGAGGCACAGGTGAACATTGCACTGAACATCTGAACGCAATCTGCCCCTTACAATTTGGAAGTTTGCAGCATTGCCGACAGCTTTCGACATCTGGCCAGTGACCCACACAATCTGAACAGACTTCCAGTGTTAGCCTTAGCTGGACCTCAATGTTTCTTTAAATCAGCATCTGGAAGGGTACCGTTCCAAACTGGAACATCTTTTGCAGAGTTCTGTTATTGCACTAGTTTCCACACTACTTTTTGCCATCTTCTAGTAGACTTCTTGCGGTAGTGGTGCTGGTAGCAGCTGATTGCCTTGTTGTGGCGCTGGTGCTGGCAGGTGCATCATGACTGCTGTCAGAATCTTCTTCACTACTGCTTTCATCACCTGGTGTAGGTCTGTGGTCTTCATTGCTAGTATCACTGTCACTCAGACAACTCGTATCTTTTGACTGGTGGAACCCTGGTTTAAAGTCCACTAGCTGTCTTCCCATAGAAAGTTGATGTGTCCATTTATTTCTGTGGAAAAATAAAATGTCCTGGATATCTCGGAGTGACACCTTGGGGATTTGTACGATCAACCTGAAGTGAAATTATCGTGTAACATTGCATAACATTGCCTTCTCCTTGCAAATTAATCAGATCCCTCTCAAATGTTGTCAGAAAAGACCTCAGACCTTAATAATGTTTAAGATGAAGTTTGCAAAGCGGCATTCCTGGTGTCGCTCCTTATGGTTAACGATGACTAACTCTCAGACGCTTTGTCCGAGGGCTGCAGGAGTTCTTGGCTGCGTTTCTAGCCGGCTGGTGCCCCGACATGCGGAGTAGCGAGGACCCGTCCAACGCTGCTTGCATCGCCGCTTATCCGGGGTCGGGTCGCGGGGGCAACAGCTCCAGCAGGGGACCCCAAACTTCCCTTTCCCACGTTTACCAGCTCTGACTGGGGGATCCAAGGCGTTCCAGTGCAGAGATATAATCTCTCCACCTAGTCCTGGGTCTTCCCCGGGGGCCTCTTCCCAGCTGGCCGTGCCTGGAACACCCTAGGGAGGCGCCCAGGGGGCGTCCTCACCAGATGCCCAAACCACCTCAACTGGCTCCTTTCGACGCAAAGGAGCAGCGGCTCTACTCCGAGCTCCTCGCGAATGGCTGAGCTTCTCACCCTATCCCTAAGGGAGACGCCAGCCACTCTCCTGAGGAAACCCATTTCGGCCGCTTGTACCCGTGACCTAGTTCTTTCGGTCATGACCCATCCTTCATGACCATAGGTGAGGGTAGGAACGAAGATTGACCGGTAGATCGAGAGCTTTGCCTTCCGACTCATCTCTTTTCGTCACAACGGTGCGGTAAAGCGAGTGTCCATGAAGACCACAAACAGGATTGGTGACAAGGCGCAGCCCTGGCGAAGGCCAATCCCCAACGGAAACGCCTCTGACTTACTTACATATATATTAAGAAGCTTTTATTGATCAAATCAATGACTCTTCCAAGCACAATGAGTTACTCAGAACAGCATTGTTTCACATTCAGCACGTCATTTTTTCACCTTAATTGTTGTTTCTTTCCACATCTTTTCCTGAACTTTCTCCTTGTTCCTTTAGATGTGGGGATGAGATTATGGAGATCAACGACACTGTGGTTTACAACATGGTGCTGAATGATGTCTACACAGTATTGAGCCAGTGCGCACCAGGTCCAGTCCATGTCATTATCAGTCGACACCCCGATCCCAAAGTATGCAACGCCTCCACCTCATTTACCTTAACCAGCATGTGCAGCCTTAATGTGGCCTCTTTGGTAATGACATTGAAGGCCTCTATGCTGTCAGCATGAAAGCATTTAATCTAAATCCATCAAGGCTTCAAGCTAAGCGCTAACATCTGCATGCTAACATTCTCACAGTGACTATGTTCTGGGGAGGTTTTCCTGTGTTGAACATACCAATAAAAATGATCTTTAAGTGCAATAAAAATACATTTATTTTGTGAAATGACAAAACACAATTAATCTAAAAAGTGAGTTAAGCCTCACTTCAGTCCTTCAATCAAGAGGATTGGCAGTTTGATCCCCGGCCCTTCTAGTCTGCATAAGGATGTGTCCTCGGGCAAGAAAATGAAACCCAAATTGCTCCCATAGCTGTGACTACATTGTATCAATGTTAATTACTGATGGGCAGGTGTCACTGTGTATGGTAACTATTGTGGTTGGTGTATGAATGGATGTATGAATGAAAGTACAGTCCATATACCATTCATAGACAGTTTTCTCTGCCTGGGAAGATACGTTTTGGGGAAAGGATGTCCTGTTGTTGCTGCATGCTGCCTTTCACATTTTTAAAGTCCCACTGTTTTATGTCTTTATAGGCTTTCAACAATAGCTACCCAAAAAGACGAGCATCATGTCAAATTAAAAAAAAAACTATTTTACAAAAATACTGTAACCGTGGAAGAAAAGGAAAGTTAATTATAAAATTATAAAAACAGCATTTCCACTGTGTAGAAACAACAATAAAATAATTATCCCAGATCCCCATCTGGGATAAAACACCTGACCACTACAGTGTTCTGGTTAAAGGACAAACGTACTCTCACCCAGAGTTACCCACATGTCTCCTTTAAAATGTGTGTGAGTCCCCTCAATCACCAAAATTCTTTCATCACCCTGACTTATTCATTCCAATCTTTTGTGTGTCATAGGTATCCGAGCAGCAGCTGAAACACGCTATTGCTCAGGCAGTGGAAAACAGCCAACTGATGAAAGATAAGAGCCAGTGGAGCATTCATGGTGAAATATATATTTGGTCATTATTCATTTTCCACAGTCACATCCAGGTCTGTAGCAGCAGCCTCAACATCACAAAGATTGGAGTGTTTTTGAGGCTGCTGCTACAGACCTGGATGAGCCAACGGATACTGTCACATCATACATCAGTTTTTGTGAGTACATCTGTATGCAGACTAAAACATTCAGCACATGCAACAAAAATAAATAATGTTTAACAGAAAGCCCACTCTCAGACCCCCCCGATGCCCCTCCATCATCAAACAATCACCTACACCCCTTGCGTCCTTCTTACCTCTTTTAACCGAGCCCCAGCCAAGAAAAGAGGATGTGAGTTGGCTCTTTCACAGTCCAAAGACCGGGAAGACTCTGGGCCTAGATGGGGTGTTGGCTTCCTGCCTGAAAGTGTGCTTACCAGCTGGCCCCCATCTTCACGCTGATGTTTAACCGATCATCCCGATTTCTAAGAAATCTTCCATCAAAGGATTATATGACTATAGGCCCGTCGCCATGACGTCTGTGGTCATGAAATTCTTTGAGAAGCTGGTGTTAACCAACCCGAAGAACATCTCAGGGCTCCTGCTGGACCTCCTGCAGATTGCCTCCCCGGGCCGACAGGTCAGTGGATGATCAGTCAACATTGGACTCCACCACATGCTGGACCACCTCGACTCACCAGGGACATATGCACGAGTTCTGTTTGTGGACTTCAGCTCTGCGTTCAGCACCATCGTCCCGGGATTACTTGAACACTCTCCCAGCTCACTCTGCCAGCCTCCACCTGTCAGTGGATCCTCCTAACAGACAGGACGAAGTAGGTGAGGCCTGGGAAATTACCTCAAATCGCCGGACAACAACACACCCCGGAGATGTGTGCTCTCCCCATTGCTCTTCTCCCTGAGAAGATTAACTAAGATGACCCAACTGCCAGACTCCAGAAGTTCTCAGAGGACACAACGTTCATTGGCCTCCTAATGGACGGAAATGAGTCTGTGTACAGATGGGAGATTGACCAGCTGGTCCTCTGGTATGGTCAGAACAACCTGGAGATGACAGTGGACTTCAAGAAGAGCCCCCCAACACCGTCCCCCCTCAACATACTCAACAGCACTGCGTCTGCTGTGGAGACCTTCAGGTTCCTGGGATCCACAACCTCCTGGGACCTGAAGTGAGTCTCCAACATCGACACCATCAGGAAGAAGGCTCAACAGAGGTTATACTTTGTGCACCAGCTCAGCCCCCTCCAATCGCCTCGATCCCCTCAGTTGTTCACATATTCACATACTGTAGTTTCAGGATATATATTTACAATCACGTTGTATAGTTATTACATTTTTTCTTTATTGAGTGATATATAAGTGTCCAATAAAGCCAATTCTGATTCAGACAAGTTTGCCTGGACTCAAGTAGTTTTACTCCTGTTTCCTCGCACACTTTTTGGCTTAGTCCCATGTCTCATGTCGTTATTTTAAAAATATTTATGAGACTCTCATGTAAGCCACCTTAACTTTATGCAACTGTTAGGTCTAGCTCGCCCTGAAAGCTATTGTTATCTTGGTTGGACAATAATTGAAGCATTTCTTTTGTGCCTTGAATGGAGCCTTCAATTTCCCTGAGATTGTAGAAGGCAGAGACAACTGCAAATAAAATGGTATTGCCAGTATCACATACAGTTTTCTCAGGGAAGAGGAATCTAGTTTTCGTTTAAATCTTTAGTTTTCATCAAATCAAATCTTGTATTATTTAGATAAGTCTTGTTTGGTCACAGGGCTGCGTGTACCGGCATCCTTCTCTCACAGCCAGCTCAGATGTGAACAATGTCTGGAGAGGAGTTTCAGTCAGCTGACGGTTCGACAAGCCCAGAAGACCATGACCCGCTCCTACAGCGACAACACCCATGGTCCCAATCACAACAACTGCCTTACCACACACAGCCTTCACAATACACACCGTACCCCATCAGCGCGCGTCCACAGCCTTGACACATCCGAGGTAACCAAATATGTCACAGGTTTGTAGAGGGTTCTAAATACAGTTTCTGCTATCAGATTAATGTTGGTTTTTGGGGAAATCAATTAGAATCCAGGTAATCACCTACTTTGAAATGAAATGTTAATCTTATCCTGTCTCATTCTTGTTGTGTAGTCTATAACAGAGACATGCTCTGACAACAGACTGTCAGTGCCAGTGTATCCTGATGAAGACTATAACCTTCCACGCAACCATACTCCTGCCAACTTGTCAAGTCAACACGCCCTTTATCTGGCCTCAAGGGGTTACAAGGTAAGCTACAGAGGTGTCAAGTAACCAAGTACAAATACTTTCTTCCCTTACTTAAGTAGAAATGTGGGATATCTAGAGTATTTATTTTTCAGACAACTTTTTACTTCTACTCTACATTTTCACGCAAATATGTGTACTTTCTACTCCTTAGATTTTAAAAAGAGCCCGTCATCGTTCAAAAACACACACACAAAAAAACCCTATTCAGATAAATGATCCGTCATCCGTAGAGAGTAGATTTGATTGTGGTTGGATGAGAATTATAAACATAGACCATTTTGACACCCTATTGGTTTTCTCCGTGATGCACCTACTGATGACACAAATCAGAGTGACGCCGGGTGCGAACAGTGGTCGGTGGAAGGATCCTTTGTCAGAATGGCACAAGCCGATCTCAGTTGGGTATTTAGCGACATGGACCCTACTCCTCCTCCTCGTGCAAATTCCATGTAACGTTAAATGAGTATCTTCATGACCATGGGTTGGTTATTTTTTTACTTTCTGTGCTGCTTACTATGGGAAATGTAATCCCTGCTGCAACCACTGGGAGGGGATGTACCGCCCATCGATGACACTTCCTCCCATGACATCAGAATACATAGTTTCAATCAGCACCCGTCCTGCCCTGCTTGTATCTTTTCATTATAGTGTACTGGTAGACTACTTGAGTTGGAAAAGTCATTATAACAACAACCCTCACTTGTTACAGGTGAGCTATTCAGCTTTCACAGACAAAAAAGTTCAGTTCAGTTTTAACTATGAAGAGTCTAATGAGTTGAATGTAGCTTGTCAATCAAATTCTAAATGAATGCTCTTACCATTCGATACATAGCTTTTAATATTGGTACTGAAAAAAGGGTCATCATAAAGTATTTTCTAACCAAAGTGGCAGCAACATACCGACCCACAGCTCTATCTCGTCCTCCCAAAAGCCAGGATACCGCAGCACCAGGAAAAATGAATCGGCAGGGCAGCCCCTCAGGTGCAGACCACCAGTGCAGAAATAAGCTTGCTACATTTCAGCTAACTGCTAACTGGGCTATCACCCCAGGAGCTGATGACTGCTCCACTCCTGTAAAAGCAGCCTTCCTTCAGGCGGTGGGGAGTTTAATAAAGTTTAATAAACAAACTATCAAAACTCACTTAGACCATGGATATTTTATTGACAATGGAGAGTAGATCTGCTCTGTGCAGCAGATGCACTCTCCATTATCTGGACCGAGGGTAGACTGAACGCTACAGCCCCTCACTATGGCCTCTGAAGAAACAAGCGGTATTTCCAGAAGAGGCTGCACCTCACTGATCGGCATCTCTGCCGCACAATAAATTACACATATCACATAACATCACGGCAAAACGTTTACTTTTTATATTGATAATGTGGGTTACATTTCTGAATGTTTCAAACATAGTACTGGCCAGACACTATATGTTGTACATATTATACCTGTGAAAGCGCTGTGTGTCTCTAGTCCACCTGCAGGATGCGTGTTGCTCAACATCGGCATTGCAGGCCTCAGGATGTTACCAGTGAGGAGGGTTGTAATGGAGAGTCCAGTGGACCCACCAGAGGATCCCCTGTTTGCGATGGAGGACTGGAGTCCTCATCACACATCAGCTGCCAGGTACATTACAGCTGCTATGATTCAATGCAAAAAAGGGTATCAAACACGCATTATTACTTTGCAGTTAAATATTTAACATTCATTCCAATATGTCTGACATACAAGGAATTTGACTTGCCGGTTGATGCGTAACAGCAGACAGTACGACAATGGACGACAAGACAACAGTGCACAAGGAATAAAATAAAATGTAATGCTATGGGTTAGTAGTTTAAGGCTGTTAGTGTGGCCCGAAGTCTTAGTCCAAGTAGTCCAAGTCCAAGACAAGTAGCACTATATTATATGTCAGAACCTGAATGCAACTACTGAAATAACTGATTTATCAGGCAGTTTGATTGAATGACATGAAAGAAGGCTTATCTCGGTTATCGGTTTATCAGTAAAGAGCAGCAGTGTTGTGGCCTCAAGATCTTAGGTGTATCAAGGGGCAGTCAGGGAAGCCATCCGACTGAAGAAGGAGGCCTTCCGGGTTATGATATCTGGTATGATTCCGGAGGCAGTTGCAGTGTACCGGCGTGAAGGGCGGCAGCCGCTGCCGTGAAGGAGTCAACTCTACAGTGGCGAGTTGTTTGATGAGATCCGTCCAGAGATGCTGAAAGCAATGCATGTTTGGGGTCTGTCTTGGATGACACGCCTCAACATTGCGTGGAAGTCTGGGACAGTGCCAAAAGAGTGGCAGACCGGGGTGGTGGTACCTCTCTTCAAAAAGGGGGACCAGAGAGTGTGTGTGCCAATTCCAGGGGTATCACACTACTCAGCCTCCCGGGTAAAGTCTACTCCAAGGTGCTGGAAAGGAGGGTTCGGCCAATAGTCAAACCAAGGATTGAAGAGGAACAATGCGGTTTTCGTCCTGGGCGTGAAACGACGTACCAGCTCTTTACACTTTCCAAGAGGGGGCCTGAGAGTCTGCTCATCCAGTCTACATGTGTTTTGTGGACCTGGAGAAGGCCTATGACCGGGTCCCCCGAGAGATGATGTCGGAGGTGCTGCGGGAGTACGGGGGTGAGGGGGTCCTTGCTTGGGGCCATCCAATCCCTGTACACCCAAGCGAGAGCTGTTTTCGGGTGCTCGGCAGTAAGTCGAAGGCGTTTCCGGTGGGAGTCGGCCTTCGCCAGGGCTGCGCTTTGTCACCAATCCTGTTTGTGGTCTTCATGGACAGGATATTGAGGCGTAGTTGGGGGGAGGAAGGCCCTACAGTTTGGGGGGCTGCAGATCACATCGCTTCTTTTTGCAGAAGATGTGGTCCTGATGGCATCTTCTGTCTGTGACCTCCAACTCTCACTAGAGCGTTTCGCAGTCGAGTGTGAAGCGGTCGGGATGAGGATTAGCACCTCTAAATCTGAGGCCATGGTTCTCAGCAGGAAACCGATGGATTGCCTACTCCAGGTAGGGAATGTGTCCTTACCCCAAGTGAAGGAGTTCAAGTACCTCTGGGTCTTGTTCACGAGTGAGGGGAAGATGGAGTGTCAGTTTGGCCGGAGAATCAGAGCAGCGGTGCCGGGATTGAAGTCGCGGTTGTGACGAAAACAGAGCTGAGCCGGAAGGCAAAGCTCTCGATGTACTGATCAATCTTGGTTCCTACCCTCACCTATGGTCATGAATGATGGGTCATGACCGGAAGAACTAGGTCACGGGTACAAGCGGCCGAAATGGGTTTCCTCAGGAGAGTGGCTGGCGTCTCCCTTAGGGATCGGGTGAGAAGCTCAGCCATTCGCGAGGAGCTCGGAGTAGAGCCGCTGCTCCTTTGCGTCGAAAGGAGCCAGTTGAGGTGGTTTGGGCATCTGGTGAGGATGCCCCCTGGGCGCCTCCCTAGGGAGGTGTTCCAGGCACGGCCAGCTGGGAAGAGGCCCCAGGGAAGACCCAGGACTAGGTGGAGAGATAAATATCTATATACTGGCTTAGGAACACCTGGATCCCGCAGTCAGAGCTGGTAGACGTGGCCCGGGAAAGGGAAGTTTGTTTTATTAATCAGTTTATTAATTCAGTTACCATGACAGGGTTCTGAAAGTATGTCTGAGATCACTTTATCACTGAGAGATGACTGGGAAACTGTTACTTTCTCAATGCACTCATCAATGTACTAACCATGCTTCTCCTGTAAAGAATGACCTGTGACACACTGTTTTCCTTCCACATCCGGCAGCTCTTCAGCAGAATGTACAAGGCCTTGAGAAAGATCCTGAGGTTGCTCTTAACGAATGTATGTTAAGCGATGTGGCTTCCAGTGTATTGCTCGTGAATTCACGCTGAACATCTTTTAGGGCTTTATGTGTTTTAATCTGCTCTTACTGGCACTACTCTAATAAAGCATCCCTTTTGTTGGTTTTTGAATTGAATCCAAGGTCTTTCAAAAGGGTGAATCAGTTATAAGCCATTTGAAAAATCATTACTTATTTACTATCTTATGGAAAGCTATCCAAGGGGAGGCTTATGGTTGGACAACCTATCAGACAAGAGAATCGTGTCTCCCAGTGAGTACCAACCATCATTTCTAGTGTAAAACTATATCAACTAAGTGAAGCACACACTGCTTTTACATGAATGTACACAACCGCTCCTGTGAAGCTTTCAGCTGTATCAATCACCGAAAAGCTTCTTGTTGGCAGCTAACACCCTCTAAAGAGTTACATATTTATGCAATTTTATGAGAAAAATGTAATCCTTTCTTGTATAGCCCACAATATGCCGACATTTAATACGACTTTGGAGAAGTATGTTCACAGTCAATTTACAACAGATAAAAACGTATACAATTAGCTAATAGGAGTTGTGTGACACATTGATGTTAGCCATGTACAAGTGTCTTCATCTTTGTGTACAACTGGCTTTGATATTACGGTGTTAGAATATAATATAACTGTGTTTAACAATTGTATGTTGCAGTTATGCTTATCATGCATGCCTTTACATGTGTCTTGGTATGTGCATGTCAGCAAGAGAGCAGTGCATGGCATGTGCTTGTCGCGGGCTAAATTGGGCCAGAGCCAAAGTTAACACAACACTTATGGAATTTAGTAAGTAAACCGGAACATTGTGGTGCCTTAATCTGTTGCTGAGCGGTGCTGCAGCAAAGTGAACAAAATCTGCCGTGCTTGCCGGTATGAAGCCGGGGGTTTGGTCACGTGACATGGTCCTTGTCCAACGGGAGCTCTGTGCGCTTCTCCGCACAGCCCCCTTTATTGTCCTGTTGAGGTCTGGTGCCCAGCAGGGGGCCGCTCCTGGTCAAACATTCACATCTTCCTGCATGTTCCTTTGGTCCCCAGAGGAGCACAAATGAGGGGCCAACACCAATGTATTTGCACCTGTCTATTTCTTTATCAAAATCTCCATCTATCTTCATTTAAATGAAGGCTAATACAAATCCGGTCATTTAGATAGTTTCATTTGATTTGAGATGTACAATCTGTCTCATGAATTCTATGCTAATTAAAAACAATCTCCTTCTAGGGTGCCATTGATAGACAATCTTTGCACTGAGGAACTAGTTTCCATGAAAATTGCTGTGTGATCTGATCCCACCTCCCCCTCCTCAACAAAGCTCAATCCTACCACTGACTGAATGCACCACTCTCGTTCACTTCATGGGCCTGTAAGTCAAACCGTGTGAGAGCAGTAGCAGTTGTGTGGATCAACGTCTGAGCGGAAGCAGGAAGCATGTTATTGCACCTCTCTGTGGTTGATACAAGAGAAGCTGTTGTGACAAAATACTTCCTGTTTGTGAAGCAGGAAGGAGAACGAATAAGAGAAGATTCAGAGGGGATCAAGGAAAATGCCTCTCAACCTGTAGCCGATACCAACAACGGACTTCACTCAGGTAAGACCAGTATTACCATATTATATTTCAGCACCTGAATGAAATTACGTTTCACTTGACCCCGTGACAGAAGGCTGATCTTGGTTATCAGTATTTCAGTGGAAAGACACTGGTGTTGCACTTGGCAAGGTCACATGTGTCTGAATATTTTTCAATTAGATGACACATTGAATTAAACACAAACCATGAATTTATTTCCAAGCTAAATCAAGTAGATGTGTTTCACAACGTTAACCACTTGATAATGTTTTTTTCTACATACGTCAAGGCTAATATGAACATTCATGATACAGCAGCTAACTTGCTTTGGTTAGACCGAAACTGTCAGGGCTTAAATGACTAGTAAAACTATTATTGTCTTGTCCATGATAACTTCCAGGTTCTTCCTAATTTGTTTTCTAATAGTTGAATATAAGTGTATTTGAATTTATGAAATAAACCTTTGAAACTTTATTAAACGTAAGAATAAGAATCATGTTTACATCGTGAATACACTGTGGACACTACTCCTACGTTTGAGAGATGAACATGTTTGAAACACACAACTACCCCTCAGCGTATTGTACTTTCCTCTGTGCAAACAGCGGTTCTCTGCTCACAGCTGAAGAGAGGAGCCCTGAGGAGGAAGGCTCGTATCGAAGAACAGCTTCAGGATCCTTGGGTTCGCCTTTCAAACAGCCCTCCGGAAGAACGGACTAGGATCCACCATCGCCCCTGCAAGCGTGCTGCAGAAGGAACACAGCCTGTGAACATCCACAACAAGCCTGCCGCCACAAGTGACCAACCGAACATGTCCAATCTCAATGGCTTAGCCACCGATGGATCTTCAGATCCTCCATCCAACACGGCCCCTGGAAACGTATCGGAAGCACCTTTGGGAGCAAAGTTAGGGCCCCCGGTGGCACCAAAACCTGTCTGGTTTCGAAGGAGTCTGAGGAAAATTGAGGATGAGCAGGAACAGAAGAAGCAAGCTAAACCCGCAGAGGAGAGGTTGGCTGAAGGCTTCAACAGAAGCTTTGGAGTCAGATCTGCCTCTTCTGCTGCCAAGTTGTCAATCAAACAAAAGATCCATTCATTTGAAACTTTTTCCAATCCAGAGGTTCCAGAAAAGGGGGGTATCAGGTCGCCCTTGGCCCCTTCCAACTCTCTTCCTCTGGTGAGGGATTCCAAGAGTCCCCCTGCCTCACATCGAGAGTTTGGAAATGGCAAAAATGAAATGCCAAAAGAGATCCAGGCTAACAAGTCTGCATCTGTTAGGGAGACAAACCACACACTTGTGTTTGCTTCACCCTCTGCTACCACCATCTCCTCCTCTGAAGCTTGTAGTCAAACACCAGCAGAGTCCCCTGATGATGAACCTCACTCTAGCCAATCCTTTAAGGCTCTGCCACTTTTTGACACCATCAGTGGCAATCTGGACTCAGGGACGCATGATTTTCATTCAGCTCAAGTCCATGATGACAGAAATGTCTTTCCAACTATGCAGGGATCGGAGCTCAAGAGAGTGGATCTTACCGGGGACACAGAGTGCAAAGTCCCACCCTCTGAAACATCTGTAGGATCCAGTGAAGTCCAAGGGGAAAGTTCTCCAGAGAGTCCAGAGGAAGATGGAGCACACAGCCAAGAAATGGTGCAGAGCACCACTCTGAGAGCGGTTCCCCCCGCAGACAGTAACACCCTGGGAGGTCTGGGGGAAGATATTTTAGGCAAAATCCTTTCCTTCAGTAACCAGGTAATGTCATGGGAGCAGCTATGATCGTGTCTTTATGTTACTTGTAAATGTTCTTTAAATGGAAATCGCCATCCATTGTTACTTTTAAGGCTTTAAAGTAAGAATTGATCCAGATGATCCAAACCTCAGTATGTGGAAGATACAGGCAGAACCTAGCTAGAAAAGTAAAACCAAAGCTATATTCTCTTTAATGTCCATCGGGGTCCTCTGCTTTTTTAAAAGTCATTTAACTTGTTACCCTGAATGTAAAGTGGGTAAAGCCAGCTTAGTTTGCAGCAATTTGAGCGTACACGAGAGTAGCACAGATGGAGGATTTATGGAGTGGACGAGTCTCTACTTGCATTTGTCATATTTCTATCATAACGATCTGATTTCCAAGGCATTCTGTAAAATAGTCAGTCAGAAACTCTTGTGGCTTATTGTTGAACAGTTCCATTCATTTCTACACTACGAAGCCCAATGTAAAAACATGTTTTTTCCAGGTGTCACAAGCTCTGATGCGCTGCCGACCGATACACCCCCGCCAAGGAAACGCTGCCTCCCTAAAGGACTCCTCCGCTGTCGACTTTACAGAGCACATGCTGGACCCCCCCGACAGAGGGTTCTCTGTCAGGTACCACTCACTCTCTGCGTTAACATTATGTGTTGTGCTCCATTATTTAAACAGGAAGTCATCACCAGAAGGCACAGGGCTTATTTGAATTCATAAGGAAGTGGTTCAGGTTGCTAAAAAAATCAATTCCTGTTTTACAAGAGAAGCAGTGAATTGTCAAAAGAGATGTTGAATGCAGCTCAGTAGCTGACATTAGATCCTCATCTGTCATTTGCTGTCGTTATTTTAAACACAGCTTGGCCACACTGAGGAAGTGCACAATTGAGCGCGGGGAGGAGGCTTGTGATGACGAGGCAGCGCTCACTTCGGCCCAGTCCGTCATCTCAGCGATCCCCTCTCAGGAAATACAGAGGATGATCCAGGAAGTCAAAGGTCTGGACGAAGAGACCCTGAAGGTAAGAAACATCACTGCGGACACATGTATGTGTGTGTGTATACATCCCTGACTCTTAAACATACAACATCATAGCATAGCATTCATATATTCAATTTAATGATATTTAGGATTATAGAAGTAGCATATTCAAGTCAAAAACAAATAAATTGTCACACATGAGTAATTATTACTCATACATTATATGCACACATATCAGATGAACGTCATTCAGAAATGCTGTTAGAACAGACTGAACATGAAGTTTCATATAAAGCTCAGATGTAGTGAAATCTATAAACCCGCTGTGAGCGTGAACAATGCTTGGTGGTAATAAGACGCGTAACGAACAAACACACTGCAGTAATAACTGTTTCTCTTTTTCTACAGCAACTGGCGGCCATCCATGTTGTGGTTCTACACAAAGAGGAGGGAGCTGGTCTGGGCTTCAGTATTGCTGGAGGTTCTGACCTGGAGAGTAGAGCTACCACAGTAAGCAGCACTCTTCTCATCCCATTAGTGACAGTTGTGGTCTTTCATTCAAGGTTACACTAACAGCGAGGACACATACGTGTGTGATTCATAAATAAGATAATGGTTTGAGAATGAAAACTCCTTTTGAAACTTTTATGGATTATTTATTGGCGTTGTGTAAGTCAGGGTTAGTTGTCGTCCATTGGTGCTACACAAGAACAACTTGATTTAAATTAAAACCAGAAGTGATGTTAGTTGTTGAATAGATTGTGGTGGTACTGGTGTCTCAGTGGTCAGCTGATCAGGGACAAGCATAGCATAGTCTGGGTAGTGTGATACCCCAGAGGGTCGAGCAGACCCTTCAGTCCCCGTTTTTGAGGGGGAACCAGCATCCCGGTCTGCCAGTCCATTGTTCCTGACTCCCATGCGACATTGAAAAGGCGACAGCCCAACAATGTCCGGCGCCTTCACCCCCCCGGCGCCTTGCCACCAGGGAGCTTTACCAACCTTAGCAGCCTCTACCAGGGCTAGTGAGAGTGATGGAGGCCTGAATGGGACACGTGCTTAGACATTCATGTGTGTAGTGACTCTACAGTCATCACAACAGCTCTTGATGTGGATTAAATGCTGGATTACTTTCTCCTGCTTTTAGATGTGGTCATTTTAGCATTTAATGACCACATCTTAAAAAAAAGGGTATTTATCCTCTATTTTGTTATTTATGTTGAATACATATCACAAAAAGGCCGTACTACTATTTACTTTTTTACGACCGTATAACAATTCTTTAAATATATCATTGTGATCGTAACAAGTGCCCTTTGGGACACTCGCTGTCTTCGTCCAGGTCCACAGAGTGTTTCCCAGCGGCCTGGCAGCTCAGGAGGGCACCATTGAGAAAGGAGATGAGGTGTTGTCTATAAACGGACAAACGCTGCGCGGCCTCACGCACGCCGACGCCACCGCGGCTCTGCGTCAGTCCCGCTGCCTGAAACAGGCCGTGGTGGTGGTCAGCAAAGGAGCCGAGGACGATGGAGGAGAGGCGGGAGGCCCTGCAGGTCAGTCCCAACTCCGCTTCCTTACGTCAACAGTAGGTGGCGTGCTTCCCGTAGGCCTGTATCGGACTTGTGTTTTGTGTAGCAGCGGAGGAGCAGGGAGCCCTGCTGACTGCGCAGCTCCACAAAGGAGCTGGAGGAGTCGGCTTCACCCTGGAGGGAGGAAAAGGCTCAATCCATGGAGACAGACCTTTAGTCATCAACAGGGTCTCTAAAGGTACACTCATGATGTCTCAGTAGCGCCCCTAGTGGTCAGCAGTGTGTGGACGTTACTGACGACTGCACGAGTGATCAAAAGACATTTACTCTTCGTTATTGGGGGGAAACATTTTCAGAACTGCGAATGGAGCCTCTGGAACGGAAGCTGCTTCAGACGCACTAGTCAGACGTACTAGTCAGACGTACTAGTCAGACGCACTAGTCAGACGTACTAGTCAGACGTACTAGTCAGATGTACTAGTCAGACGTACCAGTCAGACGTACTAGTCAGAGGCACTAGTCAGACGCACTAGTCAGATGTACTAGTCAGACGTACCAGTCAGACGTACTAGTCAGAGGCACTAGTCAGACGTACCAGTCAGACGTACTAGTCAGACGTACTAGTCAGACGTACTAGTCAGACGCACTAGTCAGACGTACTAGTCAGATGTACTAGTCAGATGTACTAGTCAGACGTACCAGTCAGACGTACTAGTCAGAGGCACTAGTCAGACGCACTAGTCAGACGTACCAGTCAGACGTACTAGTCAGAGGCACTAGTCAGACGTACCAGTCAGACGTACTAGTCAGACGTACTAGTCAGAGGCACTAGTCAGACGTACCAGTCAGACGCACTAGTCAGATATACTAGTCAGACGCACTAGTCAGACGTACTAGTCAGACGTACCAGTCAGATGTACTAGTCAGACGTACTAGTCAGACGCACCAATCAGATGTACCAATCAGATGTACTAGTCAGACGTACCAGTCAGATGTACTAGTCAGACGCACTAGTCAGAGGCACTAGTCAGACGTACCAGTCAGACATACTAGTCAGACGCACTAGTCAGAGGCACTAGTCAGACGTACCAGTCAGACGTACTAGTCAGATATACTAGTCAGACGCACTAGTCAGACATACTAGTCAGAGGCACTAGTCAGAGGCACTAGTCAGACGTATCAGTCAGACGTACCAGTCAGACGTACTAGTCAGACGCACCAATCAGATGTACCAGTCAGATATACTAGTCAGACGTACTAGTTAGAGGCACTAGTCAGACGTACTAGTCAGACGCACTAGTCAGACACACTAGTCAGACGTACCAGTCAGACGCACTAGTCAGATGTACTAGTCAGACGTACCAGTCAGATGTACTAGTCAGACGTACTAGTCAGAGGCACCAGTCAGACGTACTAGTCAGATATACTAGTCAGACGCACTAGTCAGATGTACCAGTCAGATATACTAGTCAGACGTACTAGTCAGAGGCACCAGTCAGACGTACTAGTCAGATATACTAGTCATACGCACTAGTCAGATGTACTAGTCAGACATACCAGTCAGACATACTAGTCAGACGCACTAGTCAGATGTACTAGTCAGACGCACCAATCAGATGTACCAGTCAGATATACTAGTCAGACGTACCAGTCAGATGTACTAGTCAGACGTACTAGTCAGACGCACCAATCAGATGTACCAGTCAGATGTACCAGTCAGATGTACTAGTCAGACGTACCAGTCAGACATACTAGTCAGACGTACTAGTCAGATGTACTAGTCAGACGTACTAGTCAGAGGCACTAGTCAGACGTACTAGTCAGATATACTAGTCAGACGCACTAGTCAGACGTACTAGTCAGACGTACCAGTCAGATGTACTAGTCAGACGTACTAGTCAGACGCACCAATCAGATATACCAGTCAGATGTACTAGTCAGAGGCACTAGTCAGACGTACCAGTCAGACATACTAGTCAGACGCACTAGTCAGAGGCACTAGTCAGACGTACCAGTCAGACGTACTAGTCAGATATACTAGTCAGACGCACTAGTCAGACATACTAGTCAGAGGCACTAGTCAGACGTACCAGTCAGACGTACCAGTCAGACGTACTAGTCAGACGCACTAGTCATACGTACTAGTCAGATGTACTAGTCAGACGTACCAGTCAGACGTACTAGTCAGAGGCACTAGTCAGACGTACCAGTCAGACGTACTAGTCAGACGTACTAGTCAGAGGCACTAGTCAGACGTACCAGTCAGACGTACCAGTCAGACGTACCAGTCAGACGTACTAGTTAGAGGCACTAGTCAGAGGCACTAGTCAGACGTACTAGTCAGATATACTAGTCAGACGCACTAGTCAGACGTACCAGTCAGATATACTAGTCAGACGCACTAGTCAGACGTACTAGTCAGACGTACCAGTCAGATGTACTAGTCAGACGTACTAGTCAGACGCACCAATCAGATGTACTAGTCAGAGGCACTAGTCAGAGGCACTAGTCAGACGTACCAGTCAGACATACTAGTCAGACGCACTAGTCAGAGGCACTAGTCAGAGGCACTAGTCAGACGTACTAGTCAGATATACTAGTCAGACGTACCAGTCAGACGTACCAGTCAGACGTACCAGTCAGACGTACTAGTCAGACGCACTAGTCAGACGTACTAGTCAGATGTACTAGTCAGACGTACCAGTCAGACGTACTAGTCAGAGGCACTAGTCAGACGTACTAGTCAGACGTACTAGTCAGAGGCACTAGTCAGACGTACTAGTCAGATGTACTAGTCAGACGTACCAGTCAGACGTACTAGTCAGAGGCACTAGTCAGACGTACCAGTCAGACGTACTAGTCAGACGTACTAGTCAGAGGCACTAGTCAGACGTACCAGTCAGACGTACCAGTCAGACGTACTAGTCAGAGGCACTAGTCAGACGTACTAGTCAGATATACTAGTCAGACGCACTAGTCAGACGTACCAGTCAGACGCACTAGTCAGATATACTAGTCAGACGCACTAGTCAGACGTACTAGTCAGACGCACTAGTCAGACGTACTAGTCAGACGTACCAGTCAGACGTACTAGTCAGACGCACCAATCAGATGTACCAGTCAGATGTACTAGTCAGAGGCACTAGTCAGACGTACCAGTCAGACATACTAGTCAGACGCACTAGTCAGAGGCACTAGTCAGACGTACCAGTCAGACGTACTAGTCAGATATACTAGTCAGACGCACTAGTCAGACATACTAGTCAGAGGCACTAGTCAGAGGCACTAGTCAGACGTACCAGTCAGACGTACTAGTCAGACGCACCAATCAGATGTACCAGTCAGATATACTAGTCAGACGTACTAGTCAGACGCACCAATCAGATGTACTAGTCAGAGGCACTAGTCAGAGGCACTAGTCAGACGTACCAGTCAGACATACTAGTCAGACGCACTAGTCAGACGCACTAGTCAGAGGCACTAGTCAGACGTACTAGTCAGATATACTAGTCAGACGTACCAGTCAGACGTACCAGTCAGACGTACTAGTCAGACGCACTAGTCAGACGTACTATTCAGATGTACTAGTCAGACGTACCAGTCAGACGCACTAGTCAGACGTACTAGTCAGATGTACTAGTCAGACGTACCAGTCAGACGTACTAGTCAGAGGCACTAGTCAGACGTACCAGTCAGACGTACCAGTCAGACGTACCAGTCAGACGTACTAGTCAGAGGCACTAGTCAGACGTACTAGTCAGATGTACTAGTCAGACGTACCAGTCAGACGTACTAGTCAGAGGCACTAGTCAGACGTACCAGTCAGACGTACCAGTCAGACGTACTAGTCAGAGGCATTAGTCAGACGTACCAGTCAGACGTACCAGTCAGACGTACTAGTCAGAGGCACTAGTCAGACGTACTAGTCAGATATACTAGTCAGACGCACTAGTCAGACGTACCAGTCAGACGCACTAGTCAGATATACTAGTCAGACGTACTAGTCAGACGTACCAGTCAGACGTACTAGTCAGACGCACCAATCAGATGTACCAGTCAGATGTACTAGTCAGAGGCACTAGTCAGACGTACCAGTCAGACGCACTAGTCAGACGCACTAGTCAGAGGCACTAGTCAGACGTACCAGTCAGACGTACTAGTCAGATATACTAGTCAGACGCACTAGTCAGACATACTAGTCAGAGGCACTAGTCAGAGGCACTAGTCAGACGTACCAGTCAGACGTACTAGTCAGACGCACCAATCAGATGTACCAGTCAGATATACTAGTCAGACGTACTAGTTAGAGGCACTAGTCAGACGTACTAGTCAGACGCACTAGTCAGACACACTAGTCAGACGTACCAGTCAGACGCACTAGTCAGATGTACTAGTCAGACGTACCAGTCAGATGTACTAGTCAGACGTACTAGTCAGAGGCACCAGTCAGACGTACTAGTCAGATATACTAGTCAGACGCACTAGTCAGATGCACCAGTCAGATATACTAGTCAGACGTACTAGTCAGAGGCACCAGTCAGACGTACTAGTCAGATATACTAGTCATACGCACTAGTCAGACGTACTAGTCAGATGTACTAGTCAGAGGCACTAGTCAGACGTACTAGTCAGATATACTAGTCAGACGCACTAGTCAGACGTACTAGTCAGACGTACCAGTCAGATGTACTAGTCAGACGTACTAGTCAGACGCACCAATCAGATGTACTAGTCAGAGGCACTAGTCAGACGTACCAGTCAGACGTACTAGTCAGATATACTAGTCAGACGCACTAGTCAGACATACTAGTCAGAGGCACTAGTCAGACGTACCAGTCAGACGTACTAGTCAGACGCACCAATCAGATGTACCAGTCAGATATACTAGTCAGACGTACTAGTCAGACGTACCAGTCAGACGCACCAGTCAGATGTACCAGTCAGATATACTAGTCAGACGTACTAGTCAGAGGCACCAGTCAGACGTACTAGTCAGATATACTAGTCAGACGCACTAGTCAGACGCACTAGTCAGATGTACCAGTCAGATATACTAGTCAGACGTACTAGTCAGAGGCACCAGTCAGACGTACTAGTCAGATATACTAGTCAGACGCACTAGTCAGATGTACTAGTCAGACATACCAGTCAGACATACTAGTCAGATGTACTAGTCAGACGCACCAATCAGATGTACCAGTCAGATATACTAGTCAAACGCACTAGTCAGATATACTAGTCAGACGCACTAGTAATTCTGAACATGAGTGATTTTAGGTCAAACTCGGGGTGGGAGTGCACTTCAGCCTCCTGTGGCCATAATTAGTATTACAACAAAAACACAGAAAATGATCAAAAGAAATTTTAAAAATCACCTGGCGAACTGTTTTCGGTTTTCACAGATGAAAGTAACGATTCAGGGAATTATTTTCACAGCTGAGAACAGAAATAGTAGCAATAAGTCAGCTGTCCTGCTGTTGTGAAGGATCCCCAGGCTGACGCTGTGTGTGTTTCAGGTGGAGCAGCAGAGCAGAGCGATCTGCAGCATGGAGATGAGCTGCTGCAGGTCCAGGGAACCAGTCTGCAGGACATGACTCGCTTCGAGGCCTGGAACATGATCAAGACCTTACCTGAAGGACCCATCATGGTGGTCATCAGAAGGGGGGTCGGGGGGGTAGAATGACAGACACGGCTGATGAAATCCACAGTAAAACACATTTCTGTCATACTTTTAGCACATTTGTGAACAGATATGGATGATCAAGTTCTACCATAACCCCCCGTGCGGGAGAGAAGGGGGGCACAAACCTGTAGTGAGGTGACGTAGAATACGTCCATGTTTTACCCCTTTAGTTGTTGCATATCTGGCGTCAGCGCTTGAAGAAAGACGCATGTATTGATTGTAACAGTGACGGCTACACAGGGACAGTGTCCATGCTCTATTGTTGCTCACTGATTGACAGCTTGATGGAGCAGCAGTTGGGGGCGGGGCTTAGCCAAATAGGTAGGATTTTCTATAACTATAGAAAATTATTAACAATCTGCTTCAATCTTTAAAGGTCAAAATAATTGAGCTGCTTTAAAGAAGCAGTTGTTTTGTTGGTCTGTGCACCTTGTGTGGCGTCTTTGCCACTGTTCAAAATAAACAGTTTTCTTTTTCTGCGTCAGACCTGCCGTCCTGAATGTACGAAGGGATCCATTACGTCTCTAAAAACAATCCTTCCAATAAGCCAGAACAAGGCGAAGTGGAAAGCAGAAAACCTACAGCAGCTTTCAGCTTCTCCTCAGACAGTAAGAACAAAGCAGATTAACACGACACTCGTACCTCGTACCTGACCAGTGAAAATGAGCAAAGAACTGGACTACACCGTAAGGATTTTAATGCTGGTGATATACAAAAGTTACAGGGTGCAGAACAGTACAAGATAAGCCGTGGATGTGTTTGACTGGCAGCAGTAAGAGGAGAAAGTGGAACCATGTGAGTCCTGTAACACGGGAGCCAGAACACGAGTGAAGGGACTCATTCTGCAAACATCTGGCGCGGCGCCGCAGACGTGGACGTTCCGTCTTCGGTCTCATCACTGTGACAAATGGAGAGTTGAGCTCTTTCACCGCTCTGTTAATCGAGATGCAGCTGATGCTTGTTGGTCGGGTTCAGAGGTCACAACCTGAAGCGTGTGGTGCTGGTTGCACTTGCAAGCGTAAAGCAGAATTTATTTAAAAAAGAAAAAGAACAAGAACATTGGGTGTCGTTAAGACGTAAAAGTCGAATGAACTGGTGAGAAACGTCACGACTGGTTGGTGACGTTTCAGACACAACGGCTCCATCCTCATCGAGTACTGACGTGGTGTCCTGATATCTGCAGTGTGAACAGTGCGAGTGGAAAGTGCAAAGCGCGGCGCCTCCGTATCCACGTCGACATCCAGAAGGAAAAAAACACCACAGAGCGGCCATTCCGTATTTCCCCGAGTGTCAGCGTATGAGGGTTGAAATAATTAACAACAGTACAGGTGTGGTCTATTTTATCTGTATATTTTGTATTGAATATGTATTATTATTATAAAGGCGTTCATATGGTTTAGTCATTAAATACACAGCAGAAGATTTGAGCCGTTCCTCACGTTAAATCACAAGACTACATGGTTAAATAAAGCTAATGGGGTGTGTGTGGAGGTATTACATGTGTACTAGTGGAAGTACTGTCACTATATACAATCCTACTTCAAGGTCCACATTTGTTCTTCCCCCCAATGATGACAATGATCATTTGTAGAAGGAGGAGGCCCCTCAGATGAAGCGGGCTGGTAAAGATTTGCTGGTCCTGCTGTTGGACGATCTCGTGCTCTGAAATAGGGGTCAGTATAATTCTACTTTCCACCACTAAAACTATCGGTCACCAATAGTTAAACTAACATTACACATCATGAGGGAGGCAAGAAGTTCTTCCTCACGGGGCCCAAGTGCCTCCATGCTGACGCTCTAAGTAGCAGCAGCAGAACAGCAACAAGATCAAGATACGTAAACGTACACCTCAACTCCTACTGGACAAGAGTACTAACTAACTAACTAACTGCACTACGAACACCTGGGTCCTCCTGTTTGACATGAAGGAGACATACAAACGAGTAACATTTGCTTCACATGCACCTAGTTATGCCTGGGAATAGTTTCATCTCAGTGACAGTACTGCTACAGTATCAACTACTGTCTAGACCATATACGCTTAAATTGTATTGTAAATCCTATGTTCAAACGTATGGGCCTTTTATTGTGAAAGGCCTCGTGTCAGGTGGTGACCACTTTGAGCCCAGTTCATCAGAGACGGGTTTTTAGGTTTTGAGAAGCTGCAGAAAGAAGAAAATAGGGGAACTAATCCCCCCCAACGGGGAGGAAAGGCCGTGTGGTCGGTGGGCAGCGTAGGACGTCCCCTGTGCTGTGGAGGCAGGAGGAGGCACATAATCAGTTCAGGGGAGTTGGCAAGTACAACACAAACAATTGGACATGAGGAAGGAGGGAGTTCTCCACAGCAACAACCTGGTACCAGCACACGGTAAGTAGCTCCATGCAACATGCACACACAAGAACACCAGCATAAAAAAGGAAATCTAGTCGCATCAGCGTGCTAAAAAGTGCACATGTACAAATATAGATTATTATTATTTCATTCTTTAGATGAATTCATCCCGATGACGGTGATGTCAAGAGACTGACTGGTCTTCTCGTGCGTAGACTACTTTCACATAGAAGGGTTCCGCCTGCAGCCACACAGGTAGGAATGTACTTCAGGTCAGCCGCCGACGAGCTCGCTGCCTTTAACATACGACAAAGGGCTCGGGTTGAAGGTAGCGACGGGTCCTGACTGCTCAACGGGTCAGAGGTCCTTGAGGGATCGGACAGCCTTGGCCAGGTTGCTGTAGAACTCCGCCATGCTGGAGGGGAAGAAGGAGTCCACCACGGAGCGAGGGAGGAGTCCCCCCAGGTCGGTCTGGAAGAAGCTGAACACCTGGGTCTTATTGGGCTCCCTACAAGGAACACACAAGAGAAAAGGTGTCCTGCTGAAGGGCCTCACGGACGCACCCCGAGCCGCCTGGAGGAGGGTACTCACCCGGGGACGGGCACGCAGATGCACCCACATGCATGGTTGAAGCCCCGCACGTAGCCGGACTGGGGCGGGCAGCCTGGGTGGGTCACGTTGGTGGCTGTGGGACGTGACACAAGGCGCACATACACGTTTGTCTACAGGATGTCGATGACAGCTTTCTATTCAAACGACACTACGGACAACGGCACCCAGGGACAAAGGAATGCGTCTTTCATTCTAGTGGTGGGAAAACATCCCCGACTTAATAAACATAATAGAGAAATGCACAGTAGTAGTAGTGCATCCAGTTCCCCTGCAGCGTCCCCCCCTAAAGTAATAGGCTGACTAATATATAGATTAGTGCTCTTATTGTTTAAATGGTCTAAACGGGAGTTTAACACACGCCGTCACCTATTTAAGCTTCACTCAGATGCTTCATGACAACCGCTCCGACATTTCTGCCACTTCAAGTCCAATGGGACAACAATTAGCTTGTGAACAGGCAACAGTTCATCCACATTATCCAAACCCCTTTCAGGAAAGGCCCACTTGTGTTTACATCTACTCCCCATATCAGCTTCAGATGGCTAAATGGATCTGTATATATTATACAGGGATCCATGTCACTCAATCAGTATTCCATATCTCACAAACGTACTTTGAACTGTGCGGCGCTGATGATCGAGGCAGACAAGCGATCACACCATGTGACCAAGTAGCTGATGGTGACGGACTGAAGGGACGTCCAGCTCCTGGCGGTGTCACAGTGCTGTTCTACAGCTAACCTTCTGCTCACTGAAACCTCTGCTGGCTTCAGCTGCAACATGCAACTAGGGAAATGATCCCGCTAGAACATCTGGAAGCAATCAGCATCACAGGGGCTGTTGGTTAGTAACTCCCCCCCGTGCAGTGATTACAGCTGTGGGGGGGTGCAGACACTGCCGCGTTTTCTGACGCGTGCTGCACGTGTGTGTGTGTGTGTGTGTGCAAACGTGCGACCGTGTAGAGACAGAAATGACCTTTAGAAATGTCCAATAGGATGACTTGTGATCAGTCTGCAGAGGCTGGCCTTGGGGGGGGCGGGGCCCGTGTTATAACGATATGAGGGGGTGCTGCACAGGTAAGAGTATCCCAGGAATGTGAGGACGTACCATTTGATGAGATGGAGCCATCTTCGTACTGCTTGACTAGAATAACGTCTACAAAGTCGCGTGGCGCGATGATGCCCATGGCCGCGGAGGGCGTGACCGTTCGGCACACAGAGATGTCCTGTGCAAGGGGGGGGGGGGGGGGGGACAGTGAATGAACAAACACTTGTCATATCGCATTTAGAAACTAGGTGTGTAATGAGGCGGCTGCTACGTGGATCAAGCACCAACGTGCTCTCTCCTCTGGTTCACACCCGCTGACAGGTGCTACTGTGCAAAGGGACAGACGGGCCTCAGTAACATCACGGTCAGTCACAGGGGGGAGCGTCTTTCCCAGGGACACATTGAGAGGGAAGGGAATGCAGACAGTGACCTTACAACCCACAGACCCAGCTACGAGACTAGGACCTCAAGCTGAACACATCAGGACGGCCACAGAAGCAGCTAAGCAAAGTGTCCTTTAGGGTTAGAGGACTCGTCCATGCATTCATCTCCAGTAGACTCGACTGCTGAACGGTGCATTCATGGTCTCTGTAAGTCAGAGCGCTGCAGCTGCAGTCCTCGCTGGGACCAGGAAAGTGGATCACATGACTCCGGTTCTCAAATCCTGCTGTTGGTCCCTCAGCTCCTTTAAATCCACATACAGACGTTTCTGTTTGCTGCTGCCTTTAATTTACCGTTTCTGCAATTCGGAATTCTTAAAGAAACTATGAAGAAATGTAAATGTAAATGGCTCTTTTTAAATCTGTTTAATGACGGTTTCTCTCTTATGTTTCAATGTTTGTAAATATTTGGACCAAGGCCAACGTTTGCTAGTGTGTCCGTAAAAGGACTCGTGCATTTATTTATTAAATATGTACGGCTTTGTTGTTAAAACACAACGGTTGTGTGTAAAAACACACATAAGAAAATGTATATAATATATACATTTAGGATTAATTATTAGATTTTTTGTGGATTGTGGAGAAGTGAGAGGATCAAGCCTACGCCGCGGCCATCGCCGCTCGGAGTGGGACAGAACGCGCCTCCTTGTGGACGCTGTCGGCCATGTCTGGTTGTAAATATTTGCCGGTATAAGAGCTCCGGTCACAGACCGTTGCTGCAGGTATGTTGGTTTTACACAAACACACAGTGCATCCGGAAAGTGTTCACAGCGCTTCACTTTCCCCCATTTTGTTATGTTACAGCCTTATTCCAAAATGGATTCAATTCATTATTTCCCTCAACATTCTACACACAACAACCCATAATGACAAAGTGAAAACTGTTTGTTGCAAATTTTTGCAAATCTGTTAAAAAACAAAGAATGAAAACATAACATGTACATATGTATTCACAGCCTTTGCCGTGACACTCAACATGTAGCTCAGGTGCCTCCTGTTTCCACTGATCATCCTTCAGATGTTTCTACAACTTGATTGGAGTCCACCTGTGCTAAATTCAGTTGATGGACATGACTGAGAAAGGCACACACCTGTCTGTATGAGGTATCACAGCTGACATATCAGAGCAATACTCTGAGTTGTGCCGAAGCCACTCCTTTGTTATCTTGGCTGTGTGCTTCGGGTCGTTGTCCTGTTGGAAGATGAACCGTCGCCCCAGTCTGAGGTCCAGAGCGCGTTGGAGCATGTTTTCATCGAGGATGTCTCTGTACATTGCTGCATTCATCTTTCCCTCAATCCTGACTAGTCTCCCAGTTCCTCCCGCTGAAAAACATCCCCACAGCATGATGCTGCCACCACCATGCTTCACTGTAGGGATGGTATTGGCCAGGTGATGAGCAGTGCCTGGTTTCCTCCAGACATGACGCTTGGCATTCAGGCCAAAGAGTTCAATCTTTGTTTCATTAGACCAGAGAATTTGGTTTCTCATGGTCTGAGAGTCCTCCAGGTGCTTTTTTGCAAACTCCAGGCGGGCTGTCATGTGCTTTTTACTGAGGAGTGGCTTCCGTCTGGCCACTCTACCAAACAGGCCGGATTTGTGGAGTGCTGCAGAGATGGTTCTCCTCTCTTCATAGAACAACGCCAAAGTTCTGTCAGAGTGACCATCGGGTTCCTGGTCACCTCCCTGACTAAGGCCCTTCTCCCCCGATCGCTCAGTCTGGCTGGGCGGCCAACTCTAAGAAGAGTCCTGGTGGTTCCAAACTTCTTCTTCCATTTCCGGATGATGGAGGCCACTGTGCTCATTGGGACTTCCAATGCTGCAGAAATCTTTCTGTCCCCTTCGCCAGATCGGTGCCTCGATACAATTCTGTCTCGGAGGTCTACAGATAATTCCTTGGACTTCATGGCTTGGTTTATGCTCTGATATGTCAACTGTGATACCTTATACAGACAGGTGTGTGCCTTTCTCAATCATGTCCAATCAACTGAATTTAGCACAGGTGGACTCCAATCAAGTTGTAGAAACATCTCAAGGATGATCAGTGGAAACAGGATGCACCTGAGCTACATGCTGAGTGTCACGGCAAAGGCTGTGAATACATATGTACATGTTATGTTTTCATTCTTTGTTTTTAACAGATTTGCAAAAATTTGCAACAAACTGTTTCCACTTTGTCATTAAGGGTTGTTGTGTGTAGAATGTTGAGGGAAATAATGAATTTAATCCATTTTGGAATAAGGCTGTAACATAACAAAATGGGGGAAAAGTGAAGCGCTGTGAACACTTTCCGGATGCACTGTGTGTATAATATAAATATATAAATAAATATATATATATATATATATATATATTATTTTGCTTTGTTTGGCCTGAGTGGAAAGAAACCTACTCATTGTTTTAATCACAGCCTCAACGGTTCTGCTTGTTATTGGGACAGAACCTCAGAAGAGTCTTTTTGGACCTTTGTCTAATAACCTTTGAATTCCTACTACCGGAGTGAGCTCCTCTTGGCGCGGTTTCTACTGTCGACGTTTATCTGATCCCCACATCTAAAGAGTGGACTGAAATCAGAACCAGAACCTCCCTTTGTTGTTGTAGCAACAGCAGCAGTTGTTAGGTGGCCAAGCCAATACAAGACAAGAGGCCAGTTGTGGAGTCGTATCATGCAGTTTCATCACAGCCCACAACCCAACGTGTACGAACAGAAACATGAACAAACAGTCAAGACATCCTGGGATCAGAAGAGAGAAATTAGTGACACACCTCTGTGATTTGCTCCAAAAGCTCAAACCTTTTGACGTTATTGTCCCACTTGACTCGGAGCCCATTGGGTACTGGTTTCAGACACTCCCACACTTTGTCTGGGCTGCCAATGACAATCCCCTCCCCCTTATAACTGCAGAGGACGAGAGACGAGGACAGGGTCAGCAGACGGGTTCATCTCACCGCTCACTGGTAAACAGTCCACAGATTAAAACAGGAAAATGATATCGGATTTACACTTAAACGACGTGTATTTATTTGAATCTCAGTCACAGAAAAGAAACCCGTGCAGGTTGAGCAGCTCCACTTTACGTGTTCTCACTACTCTGCACCGAGACACACGGCCGTTTACGTTGTCACAAGACGAAGAACCGCTCTTCTTCTGAACATGACCAGGAGGTTCACCCCGCTGTGGGCGTCTGCATGGCGTCAGTGAGATGGCGCTGCCTCCTCATTGGCTCTCCTTGGTCGGGCTGCGCCCCGCTGGTGGCTACAGACAACCAGCCGCGGTGTGTGACGCTTTAAGCAGTACTTCTGGCTCCTGGTACTTGGGTGATCAGATACTTCCCGTTTGCAGTGGTTACAAATAGATATCAACTAAGAGATGGAGTTAAAATGTTGGTATTTATACGCGTGCCTCGAGTACCTCGTTGCTTTCACAATACGGCTGCCAGAGACATTATACACGTTAAGTAAATGGCACAAAATAAGCGTTGTGTGTCGTGTTTTAGCAGCGTTGACAAAGTCATCATTTGGTTGAATGGATGTGTGTGGCGTGTGGGAACAGCAGCTCGATCTCACACCTTCCCGTTCATTCACGTCGGCGCCCTAAAGCGCTCATTCGCGTCGGCTCCAGTCTTTTTTTCGGGTATTTTGAGCGTCTGGCTGATATGGAGGCCTCAGGTACAGAACACGCGTCACTGTATTACTAAGGAGCAATGGACGCTCACAGGACTGCAAAGGGGTACGTCATGCATAGTGTCCAACTGTTCAGGAAAAGTTAAACTTTCTCACACATTCCCTGGGAACTCCGACGAGGGACGCCAAGACACAGCCACGTCATTCTGCCAAAGGAAACAGATGGACAGTGAGCAACATTGGACTGTGGAACAGCCCTGGTAAACGCACAGTCTTTCAGAAAGGCCAAGTTGTGTCTTTCTATAGTCTTGACCAGCACAGATTGTGACAGTCAGCCATCATTGGGGACACTTCAGTGTCCCGGGTTTGTGATGATGATGATCTGCATAGTGCAGCGGAGCCACAGAGATCTTCTATAACAGCTCTTGTACATCGGCTTATTTGATGAAATTGCACTTTCTTGTTTCGTGCTCTTCTGGGTGTGTTTCCTCATGGTTGAAATGTACTTATTGTAGGTCGCTTGGATAAAAGCGTCAGCTAAATAACCATCTAAATGAAATGGAACGCAGAGAGAAAAACCAGCACGTCAAAATAACATTGAACGTTTTAACAGCGTCAGACAGAACCGGTCCATGCATGATCCGGCCTGCTGTGGCTGACTCCATGTGGTTTTGCTAATGCTTGCTGCTTAATGGGAGTCGGCTCGACATCATTTCCTGTAGAGAGAGCGTCACACCAACTGTGTTAAACTGACACAGCGTACTGGTTAACACACACATGCACACGCACACCCTCTCACACAGGGGAGCCTGCAGCCATCGGCCTCTGTAGGAACCGACCAAGGACCATGATCGTCTCTGGAGCGCTCCTTTCTTAGCTGCTGCATCCAATTATAACGTGTAGTTCAAACGCCCACAACAGGGAGATCCGGGTTAAAGTGTCGCATTTCAGTCAGTCACTAACAACAATAGTCTCCAAGTGTGTGAACATGCGAACCCAGTCGGTGAGCAACGTGCATCTAGTGACACTTCGATGGCGCTGTGCAGCGACACCTGCCGGTTCGCCTGCGCAGCGCTCTCTGTGTGTTCTTAACAGCAGCGGCTGTTATCCGCCCCGTCGCCTGATTCGTCACACATTCAAACTAAATAATCCAAGGCCTCACGTGTCCATTACAACAATTGAGATGGAATAAGTGAGCGGCACATGATTCATTACTGCAGTGGACTGGTGGTGTATTTTGAAGATCTTCAGCAATATTTTGTGAATGTGTGACGAATCAGGGGACAGAAAACAGCTGCCGCTGTTAAGTAAACACAGATACGTGACGTGACACCGGGGACAACGTGTACCATTTCATGTGAGGCGATAAGCACAGCGAACACTTACAGATTTCTTGCAGACTTTCCAGCCGGAGTCATCCCTCTTGTAGCTCAGCATGCAGTCCCCCACTGCTTTGGCCTTGTGTTCATAATCCATTGCGCCTGGTAGCAATTGATGCTACCTTGCTAGCCTAGCTTTAATGAGTTGGCAGATATCGTTAGCTGACGGTGGAGCGGCTCCGCGGTTGGAACGCGATATGATAGTATCGCCCAATTCAATGTAGCTGCAAAGAGACACCGTCGCTTAACTGTGGAACGAGACGGTTTAAGTCACGTAGCAGCAAGTAGAAGCGCTACTACGGAGTTAGCATTAGCACAAATGAATGGAACCTGCTGTGCGACGCACACGAATACGCGGTTAGCTCGCGCTTATGACAACTCTGTCAAATACTGTTCTATTCCAAAGCCTCTACAGGCCACCAGCCCTCATTGGTCTCTGCCAGGACGTTCCGATTCTAAGCTAGTTTAATGAATTCCCTGAAACAATTGTTACCAGTGCTGTCAATTCATTCTGAGAAATCATGCTTCCGGTAGAGCTTTCAAAACAATACTCCCATCTCACACAATTAAGCGTTTATGAAAATGCAACATGTGCTATCGTAAATATTTTCTTACATTTACAATTATTTCATTGATTCGATCGAGAATGTGTATCGCCATTCTTCCGAACAAAATATTTACGGAAGCAAAAAAGCACCATTTATCTTATTTTGAAGGCAAAAGTCTCTGGACGCGTCACGCACCTGCAGCCGGATCACCGGACGTTGCACAAAGCACGCTGGGACTTGCAGTGTTCACGTCCTTCTACCGAAAATGGTAAATGTGCAGATCAGATCAAAACGAGTATCTATTCTATTGTTATCTGGGGGTCGACGTGGCGCAAAGGTAGAGATGGTGCGTTGGGAACCGCAAGGTTGGCGGTTCGAGCCCCGGCTGCTCTGTGTCCCTGAACAAGACGCTTAACCCTAAGTGCCCCCTGGGCAAAAATTTAAAAATGTAATGTAATCGCTTTGGATAAAAGCGTCAGCTAAATGTGTGTTGATGGCTCATCAGACACCAGTAACGTTAGTGCAGTGTGGTTAGAATGAGGACACAATGCTATAACAACACATTTAATTAACTGAAGCACATGTTTCAAAACGTTACAAGACCACACAAATTGGAGCAAAAAAATCACATTGATGATAATATTCTCACTTTGCTTTAAAACCCACTGTACCCTAGTAGTGTACATGTATCAATGTCCCAAGACACGTTTGAACAGAAGACATCATTGTAGCATCGATGTCACACATTGGTGCAGACAAGATCATTTGAATCAATAACATTTAGATCCACGCTGGTTTTGAACTTCTTTTTGGCCAACTTCTCGTGCCCTGCATCCGTCTTGAGATGGGGCTCCTTGTTGTGGAGGACCTGAATGTACTGGTCACTGCTGCTGGAGGCCATGGAGGCTGAGTCTGACTCCGTCAAAGGGGTCTCCAGCTTCGCTCTCATCTTGGGCTTCAAGAAAGCCTCCGGGTGCCTGGTCCTGGCCGGGGACTGGCGCCGTCGTCCTGGGGAATGGACGGGACGCCTGGTTCGCAGGAGGAGCGAGTCGCCTCCTCTCACGCTGACCTGGGCCTCAAAGTTTGACTCTAAGTCTCCACAATCCATCTCTCCTTCACCATCCTCCTCTTTATTGTCTCCTGGCGCTCCGTATCTTTCTCGAGCTCGACTGCGGCCGCCTTTCACCACGGACACGTGGCCCTCCACACGGCCCCCGATGTGCAGGTGTGGCGGCTGGTGAAGGTCAAAGCGGGAGCGGGAGCGATGGGCCTTCCCCGACGCCATCCTTCTCCTGCCTTTTCCCTCCTCTTCCTCCTCTTCCTCCTCACTCAGATGCAGGCGGTGAGGATGTGGCTGGTGGTGGGCGGCGCGGGGCGTGTAGCGCCTGATGTTGCGCGGGTACACCTCCAGCACCTCTGCAGGCTCCTCCATGAGGTAGTGGCACGGGATGCGCGTGGACGCGCGCAGCAGCGTCTTCCTGGGCTCGTGCTCGTTGACGATCACGTAGCGGGTGGCGAGGCCGCGCCGGCCCCCATAACTCTGTGCAGTGATGATCTCAGCTGGATGCTTCCTGTAGCGGGTCAGAGCGCATGCTGTCAGTCAGCTGAGAGGGGACAACACACTGGAATGAGCAGAGGTGATCCTTAGTGAGACAGTATTTACCAAGTGTTTGCAATGCAATTCTGCCCAAATGAAAGAGGACATACTGTTGGCTGTAATCATCCATCACGGCGTAAGCGAGCCGAGCGCAGATGAACCCACTACGAACACCGTGGCACCGATTGTCTATTGGTCAGTAGTAACGTAATCAGCACTGGTCCGTTCCTTTAAAGCCGATGCTCCACTAGGTAGAAAAACATTCCTGTAGCAACTCAACATCCTTCCTCAGAATCAAAGAGGAGAACCTTGTTAGCGACTACGGTAAGAATACAAATAAAACAATAAACACTTTTTATATTAAAAATCCTCTTTCTTTTTTTCAATGTATAAATACAACTTGTGGTTTTTTATATAAAAAGGCTTTATTGCTCAGTCTTACCGTAGTAGCTAACAGGGTTTCAAGTGAGATAAGAAATAAGAGTTCAGAGCTTAAGGCTGCATTCGATTTTTGAGTTTACGGTCAGAATCTTTTTCTTTTCAAATTATTAATATATATAAATCCATGAAAAACTGTCTAACCTGTGACGTAGATCTCAATTTTGTTTTGTATTGCCCTTTAACCTCTTCTGTAACAATCTTTCATATGAATATCTCAATACAGTTTGGACTGCCTCTTATACCAACCCGAACCATTTTGTTGGTCTTCTGTGGGTCTTTTTGTAAACACAACATTACGTTACACAACTATTGAACATAACAAGTGGCTGTAGCCCAGTATTGTTAAGTACAATAGACCAGTAGCTGGTGGATGTTCAGCAATCTGCAAACCCTTCAGCTGTCGGTGTGACAATAAACCAGCATCCATATTTCTGGGTGCACAGATTATATTTGTGTCCAAGCATCCAGCCTCTTTTACCCTCCACAGACTATTTACCTGCATTAAGCAAAGCCCCCCCAGAGGCATCTGTCAATCTAGCAAGTGTTGTCCCCCTGCCTAGATGAGATGATTGGAGTCTGTTTATAGGAAGCAAACACCTAAGCAGTCCTGTTCTGTATGAACATTAATCGTAGAAGGATATTTAGAATTAGACACAGCTTATAGACATTTGTGCATATAGTACATTTCCAGAGGAACATAAATCCCATCTGCTCACTTTTAAGGCAAAGTAGACTAAATACTAAATACACTTTAGAGTAAAACCGGCACATTTAAAACATAAACACAGTTAAAGCAACACAAGCAACACATAAAACAATCATTAGAAGCAATTAAAACAGTCTACAACTTTCCTGTAAGTAGATATTTGTAAATCCTTTCATTCAGTCGGTCTGCGATTGTCCGCCAGGCTTTTCTCTGTTTAATTACAGCTGCCGGTTTTTCCTTTTGTTGCATATTATATGCAAAGTTTCCAGAATTAGTTGCTGCTCAGCGGGTTAAAAATGTTCCTTGCGTGTCTTCTCTATTTCTGCATCAGTAAATCTGTGATGGACACCGTGGTCTACTTAGGAAGCCGTGAACATGCACTGATGCCAGCTGTGCACATCTGGATTGACTTAGCTCCTCCTTCTCATCCCGGCTCGGCAAACGTGCAAACGATTAAGATCAAACTGAGTCAAGCGGCGCGTTTTCACTTAACCTGAGTTTCTTTATCCTGCTCTTGTGCAACCGCCCCTGGACTGCGCGTGTAAAGGTTGTTTGGACAACAGATCCTCTGCTACAATATGTGTTTTTATCTTTATAATACGATGGATTGATGGCTTCCTTTTTAATGGTTCCAGAAGAACTGGGTTTCCTTTTCCTTTACTGCATTCTACATAAAAGTACTGAGTAAAACACCACATATACATTAACAAGCTAGTTATTTGCAAGAAACCCCCCCAGACAAATGCCTACCAAGGGTTTGATTACCACCTTTTAAACCCCAATTAGTGATATCGTTAGTTATCAATTCTAAATATTAATTCTGTATCAACGATATTGACATATACAGTGCCAAAAAAACCTGTTTACCCCTTCCTGGTTTCTTTTTGTTTGCATATTTGTTAAGCGCAAACGTTCATCAAACAAATGCAACAAAATGCAAACCTACTTGGCCCAATGTGAAAAGGTAAAAACCCTCTTCATGAATGAACTGTGATTAACCACCTACCATTTTTGTTCAATTTCACCAGCCACATCCAGACCTGACTATTATCACCAAGAGATCCCTTAAAGGAAACACATCAGGTCATTTTAAGACTCATATCGCTGCTGTCCAGCGTTATATTGGCCCAGGTTGAGAAAACGTGCAAACCGACCCAACTAATCACTTATGGTCATAGGTCATGAATCAAAGGTAAGAAAGAGAGGGGCAGACCTGGCATCCATGGGACACTGACCAAACAGAACACAAAGGCTCGTCTCACTTGATGATCCCCAAGCTTTTTGGGAAGATATTCTGCGTATTGGGTGTAAAAGTAACCCAGCCTTTGAGATGATATCAACAGTCACACATGGTGTGGGTACTGTGATGGTCTGGTGCTGCTCTGCAGCCTCAGCACCTGGACCACTTGCTATGGTACATAATCAATGTACCCATGTGAAGGATGTCCGGCCAGTAGTTTGTGACCTCAGCCCAAGAGCACTTGGGTTCTGTAGCAGGACAAGGATCACAAGCACACCAGCACGTCCACCTTTAAATAGCAACAGTAAAAAAAAGGTGGTTTTTGGAGTCCCTTTAGGCTGGAAAGAATTCTGCTAAGTCCCTCCACAGCGCTGTGAACATTGGGTATTGCTTGATTGCAGTTGTTGCCGCCAAGTTAATGGGATTAAGGGGAAATTCATTTAAAAACTGCATTTTGTATTTTATCTTGGTCCAGTAGAATTTTTTTCTGATAAGTGTGACACATATAAGTGTGACAAATATGCAAAAAAGAAACCAGAAACCAGGAAGGGGACAGACACTTCTTCATGGACGCTTATTTTCTATAGACAATCGGATTGGCTGAACCAATATATCAATGTGAGTCAGACCTGCTAGGTATGTGCTCCGGCCTGTGCCTGGTCAGCCTGGTGGCTGTCGGACTTCTGACTGATCCAACCACACTTCCTCGGTCCGTCCTACAAGCTGATTGTGTGATAGTGTCGATGCGGCTTCCATGACGAACAGGAAAGCTAGAGTTTGTGACGCTGCCGTTCCGTCTGAGAGAAGCAGTGTGAATAGAGGCCTCCTGGCTCGTGATGTCGCTTTCCTGCTGATCTGTCTTTTTGTCAGCTGCAGCCTCTGGAGCCTGTAACCTCGCTAAGATGGAGTACATGTTACAGGGTGAGGGCCACAACACCAGAATAAACAATGGAACACAAACAGGACACGGAAAAAACACAGGAGACACCTGCAGCCGTCTGGAACACTTTCTTCTTGTCATCTTTCCGCTCCTGAAGAGATCAAAAGAAAAGTTCCACCTTAAATCATTTCAGAATGTTAACTTAAAAACGACTACAGCAAGCAACTCTCATTTCTTTCATTTTGAGGTCGATTTGTCCGTCCTTTGGACAAAGGTGGTAGTGTCAACGAGTCCCTGTGGAACATCTGTCATACACACAGAAGTATAAGGGTGCCAACTGGAACCAAAAATGGTTCTTTGGAGTGATGCCATAGGAGGACCATTTCTGGTTCCACAAAGAACCTTTCAGACCAGGGTTCTTTAAAAGAACATCTCCCCAAACAGTTCTTTAAAGAGATGCCTCAAAGAACCTTGAAATAATGGTTCTTTGAAGTACCATTTCTGGTTCTTTAAAGAACCCTTTTCAAAAAAGTCATTCATGCACCCAAATAGTTCCATTGAGAACCCTGTCCGAATGGTTCTTTCTTTAAAAATGATTCTCTCGAGGAATTAATAGTTCTTTGTGGAATCGATTTTTGGAAATGTAAAAAAAATCCATAAGAAAACCGATTCAGAATTAGGATTTTTCCACTCTTTTTATTAGAAGATCTTTGAAATAATCAACATGCACATAAATGATGTCAAACTGTTAAGGATACAACTTCCCCCTAACTTTGTCATTTAACATTGTAATCTGTGTGCTCTAAGAAATAAGTTAATGTTGCCACTCTCTCAACAGTCACAGGGACCCTTGTGTCCAGCTGTAGGATAAAAGGCAAACATGGGAATGCAATATTTAAAACATGATACGGGGCCAACACGACCCCCCATGGCCAATGAAATGCCCGCCTCAGTGTCCCACACCATTTTCTGTCCATCCACTGCGACACAAACGTCTGTCTGGTCACTCGGGGGAGGATTGTAGGTGGTTCCTGAAACAAAACATATCAAACTTAAAGCTGGATTCTGTAAGTTTGTAATGTTTACAGATCAACACTTTCAGATATGCTTAGTTGCACATTAAATGCTAGTTTGTTTAGTTTGTGTAGTTTGATTACATAATTCATTATTGTTATATTTTTTAAATTGCACTTAATCAAATGACTAACCCTGTCGATTGCAAACGGGTGTGATGCATCACCCTGTGTGACTCCCCCGTCACTATTGTTTCGTTTCCTGGGCTCCATCATCACCCAGGACCTCAAGTGGGAGCTGAACATCAGCTCCATCACCAAGAAGGCTCAGCAGAGGTTGTTCTTCCTGAGGCAGCTGAAGAAACTCAACCTGCCAAAGACGATGATGGTCCACTTCTACACGGCCATCATGGAGTCCGTCCTCTGCTCCTCCATCAGCGTCTGGTACGCTGCAGCCACAGCCAAGGACAAGGGCAGGCTGCAGCGTGTCATCCGCTCTGCAGAGAGGGTGATCGGCTGCAATCTGCCGTCCCTGCAGGACTTGTTCGCTTCCAGGTCTCTGAAGCAGCTAAAAAGATGGTAGCCGACCCCTCTCACCCTGGACAAAAACTGTTTGTGCCCCTTCCATCTGGCAGGAGGCTGAGGTCCATCAGGACTAAGACCTCCCGCCACACCAACAGTTTCTTCCCGTTCAGAGTTTCTTAAAATAAAGAATAGTTGAAATTTAGAGTTTACATCTAACGCTAGACGAACTTTAACATAAACCCATGTTAGTTAATCAGCTACAGCGAAATTAACGTTAAATATATTAACTTAACTAACGGTATAGCAGACTAAATAAACGCTCAGTACAAAAACGAAATACAAAATTAACAATTTTAACAACCTAAGGATAGTTAAAACTTAAAGTCTAACATTACTTCGAACTATTTAAATATTTAATGTTATCATTAACGTTACGAAATCCACAAAAGGAGAGAAATATGTCACATACAACCAAGCTAAAGGCATGACAAAAAAGTGTAAATGGCCAAAAGCTTCAACTTACCTTGAACCGACCGCTATTATTTGGGGGTGACCGTGGCATGAAAAGACGTTGGTCTGTCAACGAGATGGACGGCTGTCACTTGGAAGTAGGCAGGGCGCTTTATTTTGGTGGTTTATATTCTCATTCATGATTTTTTTCTTAGAATTTTCTGGAAAAATGGTAGTATTATGGGAAGAGGCTATTTAGGGCACAGGTATCAAAGTAGCCCGAGCAGGGACCCATTGTTCTTCTCATATTTGTTAATAATATTATAAATATTAGCTGTTCTTCAACAGGGTGCTTGTGGCATATGCACATTCTTCAAAATGTCCCCCCTATATATATATATATATATTACTTATATATTACATATATATATATATATATATATTTACATATATATATATGTATATATATATTTACATATATTTATATTTACACATATATATATATATATACATGTATATATATATATATATATATATATATATATATATATATATAGTTTTTTTTCTTTATCCTATACCCCACCACTCAACAACAGAAACGTGAACTAAGAACACTTTAATATCTCATAGAACCAAGTTATGGGCAAAGATGTAGAACCATCCAATAGATAAAATGGTTCTTTAGAACGAGGCGGTTCTTTGTGGAACCACACTCCCTTGTAAAGAACTATTTTTTGTGTAGCCCTTTTTTAACAGTATAAGATTTCGGTACGGTATGAATTTCTCTGGTACCGTTCATACTGCTGTTACGCCACAACTTACGCTCTTTGGCAGGCGGCAGCATTTATTGTTACGCGCCATGAAGGAGCCCAGCGGTCGGAGCTACTTGTTGGGAGCGGCTAGGGGGTCGTATTAGGTTACTAGCAAATGAGGAACTAACTTATGGACATTAATAGAATCTTTAATAATCACTAAGATACTTCTCAGAATGAATAAATAACGGGGCACCACCCTGAGCTAACAGGGACCAATAACCAATACTATAAATCAAGTCTCATAATTAATATTCACTCCTTGAGAGTGAAGATGTTGGAAGGATTTAAGTTTGAGCACTGGCGATGTATGTCAACGGTCACCACCATATAAATGCACAAGTAAACACAGGAAAACGGTTCTTTCAAGTGTAACAGGGTCTATTAACTCACAGGAACACTGATCAAGATCACCTATAACTGCAACCAACAATCCCCATAACACCTATTTTAAACCTACTCACCAAACAAACAATCAAAACCAGAGTGTTTGCGTGTGTGTGTGTGTGTGTGTGTGCGTGTGTGCGTGTGTGTGCGTGTGTGTGTGTGTGTGTGTGTGCGTGTGTGCGTGTGTGCGTGTGTGTGTGTGTGCGTGTGTGTGTGGGTGTGTGTGCGTGTGTGTGTGCGTGTGTGCGTGTGTGCGTGTGTGTGTGTGTGCGTGTGTGTGTGGGTGTGTGTGCGTGTGTGTGCGTGGGTGTGAGCACAAAGGGGGGTGCGAGAGAGAGAGGGGGGTGCAGGGAAGGAACGACGGTGGGGTTGCGCACAACAAGCGGAGTGCCGGTTATCACACTAGGGGGCAAACGAGAGCAACGGGGCGGAAGTGAGACCGTCAATCAAACCACCGAGGAAGACGGGAATCTTAAGCAGTGTAATACGACTACTGGACGCGAGGGGCGAGCGGGAGCGAAATGCAGGGAAGGTTTCCACATAGTAAAACAAAGAGGAAGACGATAATTGCGCCACTATGACAACGCTATCTGTTGCTAGGGACTACGGCTTGGAAGAAGGGGGGGTAAATACTTAGACGCGACGCGAGGGGATTCTGACCCGTGCTAGCACTAGCAAGCTAGCACGCTAATAAGCCGGCCAGTTGCGAGCAAGTTGGCCAGCAAGCGGCAAACAGCTATTTGGGTAGCCAGCGATCCTTTTCGTGGTCAATGAATGGACGTGTTTACTTGAGAACGCATTACCGTCATATGATGTCCACATACGTGTACACTCGGTCAAAATTCCCATAGAACACAAAAGTCATCATTGTGAAATAAAGTATTCTACTCTTTATTTACCAACCTGAACACAGCTGTTTTTTCTTGACAGCTTTTGCATTCATTCAAAACACATATGAACATGTTTTGAACAAACAGTGCAAAGACAAAACTAGAAAAAATATTTTCTTAAACTGTCCATTTCAATTTCTGGACATGGCTATGTAAAAACAAAATTTGCAAGAAATATTTTATATTTCCAAAACCATTTTTATCAACAATAACAATACAGTCCAAAACTATTACTATTTCAAACTAGGAGTGCCCTTTTTTCTGTATGAACTCACACCTTTGTGTGAAAAGCGATGTAACAGTTGCGATGAAACACCTTGCATGTCCCACACTGCACTCGTGATTTCCCGGAGCAGCCTGCCGCTCTGCAGCGGGCTGCATTCTTCAGGTTGACCAACTCTGGAAGATGTGCATTGCCCCTTCTGCGGATTGAGATATGGGGCACTTCCTTCACTTGACCTTTTTTCCCTTGTTCTGAAAGGTCTTCATCGTCTTCCGGTAAACCATTCACGCTGGGCCAAGAAGGCCTTAGCCACTTCCAAGCGGAACTCAAGGAACTGCATGATTGTCTTCTTTGGTGTACCACATACAGCAAGATCTTTGCGGTACAGTAGCCAGCTGTTGGCCAATGCCAAATCCATGAAGTGCATTAGCATCCGCAGTGTCCACTTTTTAGTGCGGATGTTCATGCGATAATAGCTCATCATTCTGTCAACCAAGTCAACCCCCACCCATCTTGGAGTTGTATTCACGGATAATACTTGGTCGTGAGATAGTCACATATCGTGTCAGTTTCTTGTCCCATCGCTTGCAGGTGTCTTCTGGTTGAATAGCATCAACAACAGACATCATCAGTACTGGTTTATTGTCATACCACTTCACTACGCCAATGTTTCCATCTCCAGTATTAACTTCTGCTGAGGTGCCTCTTCCAGCCTTTTTCATTGCTTTGTCAGTTGGTAGCTTCTGCACTGGTGCAGCAACCCGATTCTTTATAACTGTACCAGTCACGTAGACTTGCTTCTTTATCATTCGTTCCACACCGGCAATGATTGTAAAGAACCGATCACAATCCAACTTTGTACCAGGATGCAGAGTTTGACACAGTTGATCAATGACCAAGCTTCCAAGACCCAGATCTTCTGGTTCTTCCACCTGCTCACGCAGTGCATCTGCACCTTGATGTATGTCCAGCACAATACCATCTGCTGTAGCGCAAACAAAGCATTCCACGTCCATTCTTGGACTGTCCTTGACGTCTTGGTCCTGGTGTTGGCTCTTCAGGGCCATCATTTGAGCCATCAGCCTCAACCTGCTGAGTCTGACGCCGACGTCTGCGAGTCGCTGAACACTCTGCTTCTTCATTTTCACCACAGTGACGTTTACGTCCCCTGCTGGACTCACTGGGCTGTGGAATGGGGTCCTCATCCCCACCATCGTCCTCCTCACTGCTGTTCACCTGCTTTGGTGGAGGTTGATAATCAGCATCCTCCACAGGATCATAGATGTCAGACAAATCTTCCACCTCTGAGTCGTCTCCAGCAATTGTCCCCAGTATCCGCTCTGCTCTTGAGGAATATGACAGATAGGACAGAGGAATATGCTCTGGAAATCCAATCATGAGAAAAATCATTATATTGAATGGATATTTATTCTTCAGATGCTGCTGTTTTGATATGAACTATCTTAGAGCCATTATGCAACACATTTCGTTCAGATATGCACTGGTATATATTTATGAATGGCAATAAAAGTCTATCTAGCTATATAGCTAGCTATCTAGCTATCTTTCTATCTAATCAAAACCATGTAGATGTATTCATAAATCATGCTATATCTGTCTGTAATGTTGTAAACTATTATTTTCTACCAAAATCTTCCCAAACTACGTTTTTACACTCACATTTTGTTGTTAGCGTTTTAGCTAACATTTTAGCATTTTCAACAACACTAAATTCTTCTGTCTCCGTATGTGGACATCATGTTTAGCGGCATACTTGATCGTTACTGTCACTAACCTTTACCAAATTGACATGCCATGGCAAACATACAACACTTGTATACATATCTGCACAAGAATCAGCCACGAAATTTGTTTGGTATTGGTACCTGGTCGACGGTTGGGTCGGGAGTGGCCATCCGAAATTCCCGGGGTGTTCCTTGACATCTTGAATTTGACCTGTAATGTGTTTTACTCTTCTGACACCACTATGATGGCAGAGTAATTAGCCTCGTATGTGGACATCAGCCCCCCTTTAAGCAGAATTAAGTAGTATAGTATAGACCAGGGGTGGGCAAACTACGGCCCGAGGGCCGGACCCGGCCCGTTGGGCGTTTTGATCCGGCCTGCCGAGTATTATTATTATTATTATGAATTATAAATTATAGTAACGACCGCTGTAACAATTCTCCGTTCCCGACTTGAGTTTCCCAAAGCACGATGACGGCAAAAGACCAGCATCGATGTTTCTTAACTCAAGTCGGGAACAGAGAAGCGTTACAGCGTTACAGTCTTAACGTGCCGCTCGGCAGAGGACAGCGGTGCCGTGCTTTCTGCACCGCATCAGCCTGGGAGTCCAGCTGCTGCTGTCTGCGCTGCTCACCTCCACCCCCCCCACAGGCAAGCTCGCCACGGGGACGTGGTCCGTTTTATACGGCAAAAACTGACGCACATCAGACCCACGGGACAGCGCCGTCCTGCGCGCTCAGTATAACAATCGGGAAAGCTGATGGTTTTCCAAAGCTGAGCGACGCAGATTTTGCTTTTGCTGTGAACATACTGACACACATGAATGAGCTGAACATGAAGCTACCAGGGAAAGATCAGTTTGTGCATGAACATGTACACAAACGAGAGAGTGAGAGTCTTCAAAGCCAAGTTGACTTGGAATTGGAACTCTTTGATCTTCAATGTGACGCCGTCTTAAAGGAGACGTTCAACCGCCTTAACCTGGCTGAATTCATTGCTTCACCAAGCGAAGCCAAGTTTGCAAACAGAGGATGCCAGTGTTGTTTGGCTCTACTTAGGTGGTTGAGCAGACGTTCAGCGTGATGAAACCAACAAATCACGCCACAGATCCCAGTTAACGGATGAACACCTCAGATCTGTCCTGAGAATTGCCACAACAAACTATCATGTACTGGCAAAAAAGGGGGACCAACAACACTGTTCCCACTGAAATGGAATGTAGTGTAAAAATGTAAGTTCACTTTACTTTTGGCTTTTACTTATAATTTATATTGGTTGACATAAACACTCTCTATCCATCTGATACCGGCCGGCCCATCTGTCAAATTTTAAAAGTCAATGTGGCCCCTGAGCCAAAAAGTTTGCCCACCCCTGGTATAGACAACCTAAAATGTGATGTCCACACATGTGGACGGCAGGTCCTGAGAGGTTAAAGTCTGAATGTTTAAAATAAATACAGCGTAGGACCTACTGTCAGCAGTGTAGGAATCAGTGTAAAGACATTTAGTGTTAAAGAGCTTTGAGAGTGGTCGGAAGACTAGAAAATAGATAAACATGGTTAGTCCATTTACAATTGACCTATTTTGCAATTGATTCATCAGAAACTCACTGTCTGGAGCTGCATCCTCAGCTGGTTGTTGGTAAATTTGAGGGATCTGGCAATGGCCTGGAGATAGTATATCAGCATGCTGAAACACACCAGGACAAAAGTCAAGATGACATGTTGATTTTACGGCGTGTGTGTGTGTGTGAAAACCTGCAAAATCTGCAGTGTATCAAATACTTGTTCTTCCCACTGTAACTGATTCTGGATTGCATGAGAAAATCTTCCACAACACTCTTCATCAACAGATCTGTGTCACAGAGCAAAACAGTTCAAACATACTTAAGTAAAAACTTCAGAGGAAACACTTAACGTGGGGCATGGCCCTCTATTGTCTCTGTGTAGCCCTGCGATTGGCTGGCGACCAGTCCAGGGTGAACCCTGTCTATCGCCCGAAGTTGGCTGGGATGGACTCCAGAGGCCCTGTGTGCAGGATAAGCGGTTTGAAGATGGATAGTGTCATTTGGTTTATCTTCAGTGCCTATTTGTTTAGCTAGTTTGGGTTTCAGGTACCTTGGTGTGATTGTAACTCGCAGTCTTACGTCTCTTGATACATTCAACTTCAATTTCACCAAATTCCTATACATACCGAATTAATAAAATCAAATGCAATTTGATTTTATAAAACAAACCTAACATTGCCGCAAACCATGTTTGCCCGCCAAACTACAGGCTTTTATGACCACAGTCTTTTGAGTGTTCTGACCAAAATTTGAAACTGATCTGATTAAGATCATAGATTGCGCAGAAACACGGACGGTAATAATAATATTAATCCAGTATCAATCTTCAATTTGGAATGGATGACAAATTAGAGGGGAAATGAAGACGCTGTAGACATCTTAACGCGATTGACTGATTGACCAAGACTCGCTTCACATCCAATGTTTTATTGCGAAGATCCCATCGACGCAGTTCAAGTGGATGACATGTTTTGATTTCGCAACGACAAATTTGCCGATAAGTGATACACTTGCAGGGATGTATACTATAAATGCGTACCAATATTGTTGCCCAAATCCTATTTCCGGTCTATTGATAAACGTATTCTAAACTTTATCTGGGCGGGTAAGTCGCCCAAAGGACATAGGTGGCCTGGCTCCTGCAGAACGTATTTCTTACTATTGGGTAACATTTTTTTATTTTG